>NW_018164852.1:1360716-1376891 GCF_001263595.1 Phalaenopsis equestris
CTCTTTCCTTCCACTCGAATTTTAGTGGTTTGTGCACTCTGTGCTATGTGTGGCGGAGGTAGTCCTTCGGTTTGATAGATCATTTCAATTGATGGTTATTTCGGTTGGTGATTATTCCGAAGAGGTGTGCATTCTCTCATCCCCTCTCTCTTTTCTTCTTCGGCTCGGTCTGGCGGTTGTTCCCTCGTCTTCCTATCTTCTCTGTTCTTCACATCTTCTCTCTTCTCTGTGTGATTTTGCACTGGTTGGTTTCATCTTTTAGCTCGATTTGGGTGGTTTTTTGTTTGCTCATTTTTTGTGGTTTTCAATTTGATATGTTTGGTTATGTGGTTTTGATGTTTCAAGTTGCATCTAAACAGGCTTTGGTTTATGTCTTCGATGCAATGTTGCTTGGATTGGTGCTTTGCAGTGATCTTTGGCTTTATGGGGCTTTACCTTGTTAGCAATGTTTCGGATCCCCTGTATGTGGTTTGTTCGATTTATTTTAGTGCTTATGTTGTGGGGAATTTGGATATTTTTATGAACTTTTAATATTTCAGTGAGGAATTTGAAAATTGGATGGAATTTGGTGTTGGATTTGTTAATAGCAATATTTTAAGAACTTTGTATGTGCTGAGTATGGGATGGGGAAATGAATTTTGAATTTCATGTTGGATTTGTACGTTGCTATTTACAATTTCACTGGAATTTTAGTGGGAAAACTAGTGTGTGGTATGGAGGTTGTGATGTGGTGTGATTTATGATGTCGTTTGTGGATGTGTTGGTATTTGGTTTGGAGATTGTGATGTGGTGTGTGAATGTGTTGGTGTGGATGAATTGGTGTGGATGAATTGGTGTGGATGTGTTGGGTGGTAGTGTGGTGTGGAGGCGGTGTTGTGTGGATGTGTTGGTGTGGTGTGGAGGTGGTGGTTTAGGTATAGGAGAGTTGTGTGGTGTGGAGGTGGTCGTGTGTAGTGATTGTGTGATAAGAAGATGGTGGTGTGGTTTGTGGATGTGTTGGTGTGTGGTTTGGAGTTTGTGGTGTGGTGTGTGGATGTGTTGGTGCGGTAGTGTTGGGTGGTTGTGTAGTGTGGAGAAGATGGTGTGTGGATGTGGTGTTGTGGTGTAGTGTGGAGGTGGTGTGTCATGGAGGTGTGGGTGTGTCTCGTGTGTGTGGAGGTGGTGGTGTGTCGCGTGTGTGTGGAGGTGGTGGTGTGGTTTGTGGATGTGTTGGTGTGTGGTTTGGAGTTTGTGGTGTGGTGTCTGATGTGTTGGTTTTGTGGTGTTGGGTAGTTGTGTGGTGTGGAGGTGGTGGAGTTTGGATGTGTTAGTGTGTTGTGAAGGTGGTGGTGTAGGAGAGTTGTGTGGATGTGTTGGTGTGGTTTGTGAAGGTGGTGGTGTGTGGTTCGGAGTTTGTGGTGTGGTGTCTGGATGTGTTGGTGTGGATGTGTTGGGTTGTGGTTTGGAGTTTGTGGTGTGGTGTGGGGTGTGGTGTGTGGATGTGTTGGTGTGGTGGTGTTGGGTGTTGGTGCGTGGATGTGGATATGGATGCGTTGGTGTGTGAATGTGGATGTGTTGGTGTGTGGATAATGTGGATGTGGAGGTCGTGGCGATGATATTGAGGCATTACGATTTTTCTTTATTTTACGATATTGTGGCATTCTTATTTATGTTAATTTTTTTTCATCCTAGTAATACAATGGTTACGACCAAAGAGACTGGTTCATCTGTAATGTGGGACAAAGAAACCAAAATAATATTTTGTGACTTTCGCTTCAAGGACATCTATCTTGGAAATAGGCATACAGATTATTTCAACAAGAAAGGGTGACAAAATATTATAAAAAATTGCAAAAGAAGTACAAGCAGAGAATATGATATGATGCAATTAAAAAATAAGCTTAAGAGGATTGAAAAATCTGAATGGAATTGAAACGAGAGTCAACGGGCTTGAGGTGGATCCGATGAAACGAACGATTGATGCTTTCGAGGAGTGGTGGACAAAAAGACTTACGGTAGACATTTTTGTCCCCTAATTTGGTCAATTTTTATTTTGTTTTTAAATTGAACTAGATTTTATATGAATTTGCAAGTTATGTCTGCTGCAAAAAAATTAAATTCAGTAGAATCGATCTTGAGTTTGAGAAATTGGATCGTACATTTGGGGGTGTCATGACAACGGGCAAAAATGCATGTGCCCCCCGTGAGACAAGGTTTAGTGGTACCTCCAAAAATTTGAGAACTGACTAATCAGGTGATTCCATCCAAGGCCTCAGCCGAACGGACCTCCATGAACTTGAGTCCACGAGTCGTTCTAAGCCTCTACGGGTTGAGAATAAAAAAAAATGAGAGATGCTTTCTTTAGAAGTCAGATATCACAGTCAGTGGCTTCATGCAATAATGATCCCGACACATCTCAAGCAGCTTTTGTAGACTAGGTTCTACAAATTTTGAATGCAATACCGAAAATTTTTGAAGACTTGTCGTTGTACTTGTTTTCAATGGAGTTATTTTAAGATTCGACCCGAAGAGATTTTTTCATCAAGATGTTCGATGGTCGTAAGGCGGCATCATACCTACAATATTTTTATGAGCGCAAAAACATTTGAGAGACTTGTTTATTTACAATCGTAAGGAATATTTATAGTTGTTTATTATTTTTCATTTTGCTTTGGATATTTCAAATGTTTGGGAAATGTCTTATATATTTATTCATTGATGTTGATATGTTTATTTTGTTGTTCGTAACCTAATAAAATTGTAGTTAATTCATTGATGTTTCTGTGTTAGTCAGTACGATACCGATCTACATGGATACAACTAGGGAAAGGTGCAGCAGAAGAGTTGCAGTTGTCGTATGCTTAATGTACGAATATTATAACCCGTACATAAAGCTCTCCCCTTGCATGGCATCCTCATATGCTAGGGACAAATGGGTTAGGGAGTTGTTTGCGAGCCACCCAACGAGATTTAGCAATATGTTTTGCATGAAGCAGGTGATACTCAACGATCTGTTTGAGGAACTAAAAATAAATATTGGACTTCATGGCTCTTTCAAGACGACTTCGCGAGAGGTGTTAGCAATAACTCTCTACAGATTATCGCATAATGAATTAAAACGATGAGCAATAAAGCGATTTCAACATTCAACTGAAACAATTTGCAAATACTTCTCAGCATGATTGAAAGCACTTGTAAGTTTTCTCTTCACAAGTCATAAAATCAACAGTTCCTATGTTCGAATGGATCTCCACAGAGATTTCACATGATGCGCGGCATATGTCATTCTTTAAGGTAATTTCTCCAATTTTTTACATTAAATTTTCAAATAAATATCGTTATTCGTTATCTTTCTAGAATTGTATCGGAGTAATCGATGGAACACACGTTGATGCACATATTCCAAATAACGAGAAATTCATTCATAGTCTATTGTGGGTCCCCGACACAGAATTTCGTGGCAGTATGCGACTTCAACATGTACTCCACCTTTATCATGGTCGGTTTGGAGGGTAATGCACATGGAAGTTAAATTTTCAAAGCCGCAACACGGAATAACAAATACAATTTCTCACATCCACCTATAGATACGCTTGAGATCAAGCTACCCTCCTAATTCATTTTTCCCACAATACTAATCATGCAATTCATATCAAGTAAATATAATTTAGTTGATGTTGTATATTCATTGTAATGAGGGTATCTCAAACCCAATTCTGATACGGGACACCACATACCCAACTTTGAGTGAGCCAACAATGTAACGCATGAAAGAAAAAAATGTTCAATAAAAACCATTCCTCCATATGTGATATCATTGAGAGAATTTTTAGTGTTTAGAAGACGAAATGGGTTATATTTTGTGATATATTATCTTACGTGTTTCCCAAACAGATACAAATTGTGATTGTCACAATGACTCTCCATAATTACATTCGGCGACATCCTTCCCGCAATGACATCGATTTCTGTAGGATAGACGAGGATCATTATCATGTCTTTGCCGAGGAATTTGAGTATTGTCTAAGACATTATTTGTCACATCATGAGAATGATGCTCCCGAGACTTGTACTAAAAATAGGGAAGGTGTCAACGAGATGATAGTGTTGAGGGAACTAATTACATGTGCGATAGTAGAAGGGTGATTTGAGTATTCATAACATTATTAATTATAATGATTGTTAAAGAGATTCACTGTTTGTTATATTTGTATTTTATACAGTTAATGTTTATTTCTCTTCCTTCTTTATTTGATATTGATTGTTTGTGTTTTTACGCTGTTTACAAGTTTTTTTTTTTTTCATTTTGCATTTCTTTTGTTTTTCTTATGATAGGTTTGAGAGGTCAATGATGAGACTCTTGACTTTGTCGGTTCTTTTGCATTGCTTGTTAGTCGTTGTTGGTTTGTATCACATGTGAAATCTTAATAAAGACAATCATGTTCCTCTCTTCTTTTCGGTGATGCGGTTTTGAGGTTCATCTGGATTATCTTTTTTGGTGATAAACATACGTGGGTTTGGTATTACCTGGGTTAAAGGCAACCAAGAACCACTTTTTTATAAGATATATTGTCTTTTTGTAGTGATAAATTCGTGAGTTGGTATACTGAGTTCTTTGAGACATCACACCTACATAAAAATGTAATTAATTACTTCTTTTATGAATTTCTACTTGTGTTATGTCTAATGGGATGTTTTTTAAAGCATTCAAAACAGATGAGCTCGAGAATTTTTGGTACCTCCCAAGGATTGAAGTGTCACTGTGGACTTCAATGTTCCCTGCTAACTTCATGTCAGCCATATAGAAACAGGAGACAGTTCTACAAGTGCTCGCAGAGAATTTGAAGAATTGTAACTATCATTGGTGGGCAAATACGCTGGAAGATTTCACCGCCGAGAGTGATCGGGTGTAGAGAGTATCTCTGTATAACGACTTAGCTAATGATATACGCCGTCTGCATTTTAAAAATAATATTATCATATTATTAAATGTTATTTTAATAATTTTTTTATTAATTCTTGTAATCATGATACTAACTGTTAGGTGATGTGTATATCTTTTTCTTTGTGTTTTGTTTCATAGTGGATTTTTGTTTTTAAAGTATAAAATATATTTGTATGACAGTTCTGTTGCAAACAACATTACAATACAGGAGCAGAATTGTCATTTGTCCAAAAATAATTACAACATAATTATTTTCAAAATGCAAAAAACAAACAGACAGTCAGTTTAACAATGACTTCTGCGCAGCAGCTTCCTGTGGCAGCTATTGCACAACAACTTATTAATAAATCGCAGCTGGCCCAAACAGACCCTAATTTTCAACAAAGATATAACTAAAATTCAGCAATGTCCACTCAACCTACATTTTATCCCCATAATTCTAAAAATTTAAACTCATTTTTCTTAGACTTCTTAGTGAGCCCACTTGAGACACTTTGAAAATATAAGGGTGAAGTGTAATGTGTGTAAAATTTATACTTCTACTGTGAAGCTTATTACAATTACATTACAATTAAGCTAGAGCATGATTAGAGTTTTTGGAAGAATATTCATGCGTTGAAATGTTCTAGAAAACCCACCAAAAATGTATTGTTTTCAATGTCACCTAAATTAAGTGGCGCCTTGATTTCCTCGTCCAAGTTTCCATGCTCCTCTCATGTTTCCTCATCTCCATTCCTCTCCATACATTCCCATTCTCTGTGATTTCTCCAACAATACCCAATATTCTTCGTCAATTTGCCTTCAGTCAACGTAGAACCAATCTATTACTTCAACAAACTGTAAGCAGCCAGAATGCACTTCAGGAAACACATTGCTTCAAAAAACGTCGAGCAACTAACTAATCTCTCAATTTGAGAAGTATGTCAAAATGAATCCCCTCTCCCCTCCACCTTTTTCTACATTCTTCGAATAATAGGCCATTACAATACATTACAAGCCAGAATCGAGGCAATTAAAGCTGGTTAAGTATGAATAATGGAAATCTTCATTTTTAATTAAAAAATGAATGAATGATGAAAGAAAATGCTACTTATATGACTCTTGAGTTGTTTATAAAGTACATGTCTAACCTTTTGTTATCTATTCAATCAAGGCATGGAACAGATCAAACCTGTGGTTTATTTCAGTGCCATTAACTACATATTTGTCGTGTGATTATGCTCTTCTTCAAAAATTATGCACATTTTGCAAAAGGCCAAGCTCTAAACTCTATCTACTATCTGTTCCTTCGATTGTTCTTCAGCTGCTTTTAAATTCTAAGAAAATGTAAATACTTCACGATAAATCAACTAGAAGGGAGTAATCTTAACAAAAGTTTAAATCTACGTATCATTGCAAATCAAACAATTACAGTCAAAATAACACTGGCATCCATTAAATAATTATGAACTAGGCAAACAATGCATGTCACATAACATTAACATCATAAAACATTGAAATCTAAAATGAACCCTCAAACAAACAGATCCTTTGTTAAAAATTAAAAAGGAAGAACTCAGAAAAAACATTAGCAGGTAGAAAACAATTTTTTCTCAAGAACTTTGCGTACACTAAATACAAATTCTGCAGCAATATAAAAGCGAGAGAAAACGGGAATCAATACCTCAAGTCATCCTAGTACATCCCACGAGCGCTCTTAAGGATCGAACCAAGCGTGCCTAAGACTGCAAAAGCCAGAAGCGGGCTGACGTCCAACGTGTCGAAAATAGGTGGTATTATGTTGCGGAAGAGGTTGAGATAGGGATCACAGAGATCCCTAATTGCAGAAAGAGGCTGCCGATCCCACGGGATATTGGGAAACCAACTAAGCAAGACCCGCACCATAAGGACGCCGCTGTATATGTCAAGCCATTTGCTCATTCCCGAGGCCACCACCGTCAGCGGCGTGTTCAAATACCCACTTGGCCGGTCCCGGAGGGCGGCGAAGAAGAGCGGACCAACGCCGCAAGCGAGAGAACCCCGCAGAGATTGAATCTCAGAAAGCTCAGTCGGAGTAGGGGCTGTTGCCGCCACGGACGCCGCAGCTGCAGCGAAAAGGCGGTGGACGACGGATAGGGCGAGGGAGATGAGGGACGAGAGGGTGCGGGTGGAGTCTGAAATGAGGTGGGGCAGAGGCAGCGGAGGTGTGGCGACGGAGGAGCAACGGAGTGCTAGGGTTTGTGACGACCGGCGATGATAGCGCATGGCGGGGGATTTGTGAGAAGGGGAAATGGGAAGGAGGATAGAGTGACTGGGCCTAGCGTTAGCGTTTGGGATGAAGAGGGAAGGATTTGGGATGGAGGCGGTCGTGGATGAGACGAAGCACGCGATGGCCATGGCTGTGCGAAGGGAAGGGGATGGTAAAATTTCGAGGAACGGGAGAGTTATGGGGTCACTTCTATAATTATTATCCTTAGTATTATGATGATTAAAATAATAAATAGAGTTGGAAGGCATCACCCGTCACAAAATAGCTTCTTTTCAAATGCTATTGGTTGATATAGTTAGTAATTTCAAGACCAAATTTTTTTTGTGCAGATTCATGATGTAGCTATGCATGTCTCGGAGGTTATTTTTGAATTATTTTTATATTATTTTTAAGTTATTTTCACTAATCTGAAATAAGCGGGTTATTTTGAGATTAATGAAAATAACCCAATGAAAATAACCCAAAAATAACTTAAAAATAACTCTGGAATAACATCTGTCGCACGTAGAGGTATGTTAAGAGTCCGGACAGAAAATGCGCTCAATTTCAAGAACTAATGTCAGCATTTTGGTGCCCAATATTTATTTCTTCTAAATTTTTTTCTTTAAATTTACAAATATATATATTATCAAATTTCTAAATGAATTTTAATTATAAATAATTAAATTTATTAAAAAAAATTAAATTTGTGGTTATGACATAAATTATTTATATGTGTATGTATGTATATGTATAAATTCTTAATTTCCAAAATCCTTGAAATATAAAAAAATTTAATATTTCAAATATATAAAGTCTTAGCACAATCTTAATTATTGTGTGCATAATTTAATATTGCACTTGTAAAATATAAATATCTAAAGCACAAAAACTAGAGTATGTGATTAAGGAACCTTCTGTGCTTACTCCTTCTATCTTCACATTTCTGATCACTAATTTCTTCTATCTAACTAATGAATAATCCTTAGTTATACTCCTACCTATGTGCATCTCCATTTCATTAAAATTCCTGCTCATGATGAAGTTTTGATTGTGGTGGTCCAAGAATTTTATCAAATTCATCTGAGTCATACCAACGAAAGGGCACTTGATAGATTTTGAATCGTTTATTCTTGGTCCCTGCATAAACATGAACATATGCATAACACTAAAATATTTTCAGATTAGATAGATTTATCTCTTTATCACTCTAGACTTCTTAAGATAGGTCTCTATTCAAATGTACAGACGGACCACTTTTGATCAGATAAACATAAGTGTTCAATGTTCTACCTATAATTGCATTGGCAAGCCTGCATGCAACCTCATACTCCTAGCATGCTCTTTGATGGTTTTATTCATGCTCTCAACCACAATGTTCTGTTGTAGTGTCCTTAGGACACTAAACTTATGCCAGATCCCTTATGTAGCATAAAAATTTCTAAACCTCTGATCATGATACTCACCCCCATTACATGATATGAGATACTTCAACGTCCAGCATATCTCATTTTCTATCATAGTCTTCCACTTCTTAAACACTCTAAATACATCAAATATATGCTTTAAACAAATAAACTCATACATTTTTGTTGTGAGGATTAATGAAAGTGACAAAGTAGTGAGAATATATAATGGACTAAATCTGATTAAGACCCACATGTTAATATGCACTAACTCCAATTTATTTGACTTCACCATTGCCTCATCTTTGGAGAAAGAAACTTTCTTTTGCATGTTATATACACAATATTCACAGAACTCTGTATTCCCATATTTCAAATCCTGAAGCTTGTTAATTATAAGTAGGGAATTTTTACATTTCTTGTTCAAATTGCCAAGCCGGCGATGCCAAAGACCTGCATCAACCTTGGTTCCAGCCACATTACTGGATTCTACCATCTTATTGATTCAATAAAGAGTATCTTCAATGTATCCATGAATCACATATGAAATAAGCCACGTATCCTGATATTGCTAGTTGGCTCACTGAGCTTAGATTTCTCTTCAGACTTGAAGCATGCCTTACTTCACCAAGTTTCCAAACTGTTTCATTAGGCAACTTGATTTCAACATCGCAACTTCCTACGATATTGTAGACCTTGTCATCTCCCAAATAAATCTTTTCTAGTTCATTCTAAATATAATTTTTAAACATCTCTTTGTTGGGACATGCATGAAAAGATACATCTGAACCCATCATCCAATACTCATTATTGACTATAGATAAAACCAGAGAGTCGTTTAGAATTTTTCCATAGAGATATTTATAGAGACACTCCTGCCTTGTTCTACACAACTAGTATTCTTTGGAGCTTTGCAGTTATTTTTGAAAGAGGATATCTTCCTGTAGTTCCAACATTCATTTCTGTCATTTTCATTACCCGACCTTGATTTTTCTTGTTTGGACTTGAAACTGTCTCTGCTTGTTTGTCTAGTTCCCTAATTATCAACATTCAACGTAGAACAAGAAGATTCATCATTTGATGTTTTTCTACAAACTTCTTCATTTATCACGAACCCCACAATGTCATTGAAGTTCAACGTCAAAATAACTAAAACATTACTCACCGTCATGACCAATCCATTCTAATTGTCCAACAATGAGGACAAAATTAACAATGCCCTGACTTTATCATTAAATTTGATAATCACAAAACACAACTGGTTAGTCACAGTATTGAAATTATTCAAGTGTTCAACCACCAAAAATTCTTTCGCCATCTTCACATTGAATAACCTCTTCATGTGAAAAACTTTAGGGCTTCTACATGCATTGCATCCAAAACTTTCATATTTACCTATCTCACACCTAAACTTTCATAATTAAAAGCATCATACGAAAAGTAGCACTCATTGTCACCTTTTAATAGTCAAATCCATATTTCATCAATAGGTAAAGTGATATGTGTGTGAAAATGAAAGTTTAGGTGTGAGATAGGTAAATGCATAAGTTTAGGTGTGATATTTACCTATCTCACACCAAAACTTTATTTGAATTAGAAGATTTTTCATAGATCTTTGTCGGTGCTGCTATGAGATTCGTCGTGGTTTTCTTATTCAATATGTTGAACTCAACAGACGATAAAAGTGAAAGATGGATCAAACCTAGGGTGATTCCTTGTAGTGGAAAATACAATTTCTTTTGATAAAGCAAATCTCCCAGATGAATTTTCCAAATCACATAACTTGATCCAATAAACTTCTCCACCTTATATCTTGTTTCATTGGTCATATCTCCCACTCAAATTAAAAGTGTTTAATAAAGAAACGCCACTCTGATACCACTTGTTGGGATGAAAACTAGGGTTTTGATTGATTTACAATCAAAACCACACCGCGAAAAATATGATCATACTGGTTCGAGAAATATGGAATAAAAAAACCCGAGAACAAAAAAAAAATGCAGAGACACACCACACCAAAATTTCTCTATGAAAGAAAAAATGCACGGAGATTTTCACTACTCGAATCTCCTCTCTATAACACTCTAACTTACAAAAATTGCGCTCCAACTCTTATCATTATAACATAAGAGAAATCACGCGCCGAAAGTCCACCTCATTCAACACATCATTCTTGTACTACATCGTCGAGAGACTTTCGTAAAAAAGAGCATATGTCGTCATTCTGAATCGAGGGATTCAACTTTCGTAATAGAGAAACCGTCTCCGTGCAACCATGCTGACACCTATCATAAATATTTTGTGATCTGTCTCGAAGGAAGGGTTTGAAGGGCTGTGATGTAGATACACCGCTACTTGGCGTGCTTACGCCAACCTGGGATCAAGTGGATCACCATAACTATGCTGATTTGGCGAAGGTACGTCGCACATCTGATGTACTCCTTTAGTCTCCACATCTCAACACTCTCATAATTACATGCAAAACACTTAAACTTTTAACATCACATCAAAAATATTATCATAACCATCATTTTAAAAGTGGTACAAACCTTTCATCCATAGGTTCATGTCACCAAACTTTGGGTTTTAGATATGCAATTACATAAAAATTGGTTGGTATGTATGTGAACTTCCCTAAAATTTAAAATTATGGCTTATCCATCCCATGGAGCGGAAATCTGCATGCATGACCCATGGCTAATCATTATTAACGATTAACAAAGATTATACCAAAACTTATGATTTTGAAGTGAAGTGATTATCAGCTAATGAAAAGAGAACAACACCAAACATTTGCAGATAATGATCAGACAGAGCATTTATCAGAAATCAGGTTGGTCAAGGCTTAGTGTAGATTTCATTTAGGAGCACCACTCATAATCTTGTTTGATTTATTCATTCTTTTGGCTTCCATTCTTGGAAAAATAGCAAACAAAACAACATAGGAACTGTTTATATGAATTGTCTGAACAACTCTTCAATATTTTTTTCTCATAATTTGCTTTAAAAAGACAATATTTTAGAAAACATAATTAAATTTATGATTAATAATACAGCTTTTAAAAAAAATTGACACTAAACACAGAAAATATAAGAAACAAAATTAAAAAAAAGAGGCTGTATACAAATTATACAGGTTGCTATCTGTACTCTGCCGCATATGTGAAGGATGCTATTAATGCCGCAATAAATAATTGAGTTCTAGCTGGATTAATGCAGATCTTTCTTATCGTACATCCTTTAAGTCCATCGTTGCAGACTTCATAGCTGAGCTTGCACTGGATGCAAATTGCAATTAATGGCTGTTTTTTGTACGTCTGTGCTGGAATTGTGGGTGTTTAGATTCAGATACTGGTTAAATTTTATATATTCATTTATAACTTACAGGCATGATGGTGATGTTGATTTTCCTTTCATATCTCTGCCTGCAAAATCGTTATTGTTCTTTTTGTTATTTAGTTATAAAAACGTACAGAAAATTCTTCTACACTGAAAGAATTTAAAAGCATTATGAATAACGTAAGAAATGAATGACATTTTTTTTAGCATTGTAATGACAAAAAGAGAAAAACTGAATATTGCAATCACTTAAGTAGTCACCACAAAAACCGAATATTGATAATAAGACAGACGATTTATTTTCCTCAACAACAAAATGGGCGAGTGACCGAAGCACTGTTTCTAGACAACCTTTTTTTCCCACTCCAAAGATGTTGCCTTGACTGTACCATATTGGTTGGAAATAAGTTAGTAAAACAGATTTCCACCATCGTCGAAACAACAACATATATGATGTAAGATAAGGGTGTCAAAAATTGACCCGAGGTGCCAACTCGACCCGAAGTCTACTTGAAGATCTGGGTTTGGGTTGACCCGAAAATTGTTGGATTGGGAGTCCTGATTAGTTTGATTTATCGAGTTGGATTCGAGTCGTGACTTGTCAACCCAAAATCAACCCTCCAATTCGAAATTGATTTAAAATCAAACCGGCAACCCAAATTTGACTTGAATAACTGCTATGCCTTATTTTAGATGGGTTATACAGGTGGAGAGTTCAAGCCAACGAGTTGAAGGCGAGTTGGGTTCAAGTCAAGCAGTTTCAGATCAGGTCAATTTCAAGCCAGCCTCGAATCCGACCAACGAATCCAATTTGACACCCATAGTGTAAGACAGCTAATGATTGCGCTGCTTATCCATTAATTTTAGAGATGCAATCACCAGAAATCATTGCACGAGCATGTTCCACTAACAAACCGATGAAATCGAACTCGGTCCCTTACAATGATCTCTCTACCATATTCCTTGCTTATTATTTTTATCACTTCATGGCAGTCAGCGCAAAATCTTAGATTCTTAACAACCCGAATCACTGTAGGTGTTCTAGTCTTTATTAGCCCAAAAGCAACAGCCAACCTTTCACTGTGCTCACAGAGAGCATTCTCCTTTTCCTCTTCATCAACATCATGCAAAACAGATGAAGTCCATGGTAGATGACCCGAAAGTCGCACACGTCGGGATATGCCTTTCAATGCTTCCCTAATCTGCTTCATCTCCGGATGCGAATCATCACTAACAATAAATTTATGCACAAAACCATCAATTTCAATGGAGCTGCAGCCTGGAATAACCCTGACGCCATTGTCCTTCATCTTCTTCCTCATCTTACTCACCTTGTCCCAATGGGATCTAAGTGCATATATATTTGATAAAAGAACATAATTTTCTGCATTTAGTGGCTCTAATCGAAGGAGATGCTCAGCTATAATTGCCTCCTTATCTTGAAATTCATTTTTCTTACATCCTGCCAGAAGTGTCCTCCAAATTACAGCATTTGGTGGAAAAGGCATCCTTCGAACAAATGAATATGCTTCTTCGAAAAGGCCAGCTCTGCAAAGTAGATCAACCATGCATCCATAATGTTCCATCAGTGGTTGAACGCCCGAGTCATGCATGGCAGACCAAAACCTTCGGCCATCTCTTACAATACCACTGTGGGCACAGGCTGATAGAACTCCGAGGAAAGTCACATGATTTGGTTCCACCTAACATGATAGATAAATATTTTCAATAAATTTCATTAAAAAGGAGAAAAAGAAGTTAACAGATCTCTATAATCATTGTCTGTGCAACAAAAAAATAATTTCTATCACTATGTTTAAAATTGAAATGAAGATAGCTATCATTGTCTGTGCATCCACCCAGCCCTCATCTCTATCAATAGGAATACAAAAATCTCCATTAAGCTCATCGTTTCCAACTACTTATCCAGGTGGGTGAAATTTCATGCCATTGTCATACGATATGTTTCATGGGTTTTATAGAAGGATGCACTCCATATCTGTCACCAAAATAAACCCTATTGATGGCAACAACCCAAACCCAGATTCCTCTCTCTATATTCGATTAGAACAGCTGGCTCCATAGCAGGCTCCATTTCACCTCCTAAACGTGTTATGTTCATTACTTGATCTAGTACACCATGGGAAGCTTGGAATACCCTAGTTAATGCTAATTCCAAAACATATCAAGGATGTCTCGCAAATTTAAAAGTAGATCTATGCCATTTTGCAAAAGGTATATAAGTAATCAAGTACAAGCAACGTATTAAAATTATTGCAGGTGAATTAGCTATGATTAACTACACTGGAAAGAGGATCATCTTACTCTTAAAATCATAGGTCTTGATGCAGAATACAAATATATTTATTCAGTCATTAGGGAAGTACTATTACATTGGAAGAGCTACATGAAAAGCTTATCAATTTTGAAGCGCATATCAAATATGAAGCAAAGAAGAAAAATAAACCTCGCGCACATGATAGCTCACACAAATCCTAGACAAAAAATCTTTCACAACACCTTCCAAAACAAGTGCCAAATAACAACAATCAATCCCCTTCATGCCCAAAAAATATCTCAAACTTACCTTCCCCAAACCAAATAAAAAACAACTAATCTTGCACTTACCTTGGCAAATGCCAGCTCTATAACAAATAAAGGTACTCAGCACAATGATGTCCTAGCTTTACATATATGCCTTGGAGTCCACAAACTGCCAAAAATAGTACACCTTCTCTCCTTAAGCCCATGTAGCAGTGGCTTACATGCGTCAAACCAACCTCACTTGAACTTCTCAAAATTGCGAGGCTATCAAAATCCGGTAAATCCCACAATATAATGACTAATATTCAAAACTTCTCTCTCTATTAGAAAAATCCCACGTTGAGAACATCCACACTGGCAAACGACAACAACTTACCGATCACACATATTAAATCAACTACTGTTATGGTATGACTCATATACCATACAGGGACAGACGCTGGAACGAAGCGGAGCGGAGCGAAGCGAAAGAATCTGTCCAAATTGGGAAGTTACGTTATATGGGTTGGGGCTATACGGTACAGGGGTAATTTGAGAATTACATATTGTACTGCAGGGCTTACTCTAGGATTATAAATATCTGTTTGTAATCTTTTCTGAATATTGAAAAGAAGGTCGCCGCTCTGCTCCCAAGGATGTAGGCATCTTTGCCGAACCTCGTTAAATCTCTGTGTTCTTCTGGATTTGTGTCGATTATTGTTTTTCTTCGCCTTAATTTTCTCAACAAGTGGTATCAGAGAGAGGTTTGAGGGCAGGAAGAAATTTTCGACGGCAGGAATGGCAGAGTTCTGCTAGGCTTCGGTCGGAGAAGAAGATCGACAGCTTCTTGCGTCTCTACGGCGCAGCTTCTTAAGTTCGGCGAGGAGGCTTCCGTTTCGCAAAGGAAGTTTCGCGAACAAGCGAGATCTGCGAAAGGCGAAGTTCGAGCAGGTTCGGCGCAGAGCTTTCGCGCGAAGGGCTCAGAATTCGGTTCGGAATCGTCGAACGGCGTGATAGGAGTTCGCGAGCAGGCCGAAGGATCGCGAAGGAGGCCTTTGCGACAGGAAGAGGAGCTCTCGCTGAGGCGTTTGCGAGTTCGGTGTTGATCGCGAACAGAAAAGGAAGGAGCATGCGGAGAAGGGCTGAGAAGGAAGGGAATCACCAGAGGAATATTCCCTCATAATTCTTTCCAAAAATTTCATCCAAGAGCTGCGGAGAGGAAGGTTTTAATTAAGCTTCGCTGAAAGGAAATCTTCTTGACTGAGAAATTGGAAAAGAAATTTTTTTTTTTTTTTCAAAAGAAGAAAAAAAAAGGAAAGCTTTTTAATTAGCTTCGCTGAAAGGAAATCTTCTTGACTGAGAAATTGGAAAAGAAATTTTTTATTTTTATTTTTCAAAAGAAGAAAAAAAAAAGGAAAGCTTTTTAATTTAATTGCTTTAAATCAAATTAAGCAAATTTAATTAAGGATTTTCTCTGCTGGGTAAGGAGAGGAAATAAAGTGAATATTTATTTCTTTTCTTGGAGGCGGAGAGAAAATTTTTTTTTTCTTTGCCCGAAGATTTCAATTTTTTTTTCCTTTTTTTTTTTTTAAAAAAGGAGGTCTAAGCAAGGATTTTTGCAGAGGAATTTTTTGCAGAAAAGTTTTGTTGCAGGATCAAAATTGTTCACAAGGCGGACGGGCTCGCGGGAACGAACAGGTGTGAAGCAGTTCGGATAAAGGGCTACGACAGTTCGGCGAGTTATATTTCGGGGAGT
>NW_018164852.1:1377515-1397580 GCF_001263595.1 Phalaenopsis equestris
GGCGCAGCAGAAGCATGATGGCCTAACCCACATTGGTGCAGGTGTAACTCCCAGGTATCTTTTCTCCTAAGGGGTTGGATATTCGCCAAGGTGGAGATCTGTTATGGTATGGCTCATATACCATACGAGACAAATTCTTGAGTGTAGCGGAGCAGAGCGGAAAATTCTAGAATCTGTCCAAATTGGGAAGTTACGTTATATGGGTTGGGGCTATACGGTACAGGGGTAATTTGGGAATTACATATTGTACTGCAGGGCTTACTCTAGGATTATAAATACTTGTTTGTAATCCTAGTCTTTGAGAGAGCTGAATATTCTATTCTATAATCTTTTCTGAATATTGAAAAGAAGGTCGCCGCTCTGCTCCCGAGGACGTAGGCATCTTTGCCGAACCTCGTTAAATCTCTGTGTTCTTCTGGATTTGTGTCGATTACTGTTTTTCTTCGCCCTAATTTTCTCAACAACTACCATACTATCTACATCCATTTGTTTTACCCTAAACAACACACACACACATACACAAATCTTACTAGACTCTTCTACGAAGGATCCTTACATAAGAACCATATTTCTGTAAAGCATACTTCACAACTAAAGCTCATGCCCATAAGTGGCAACGATCATAGAAAAATAAGCATGTGATTGCCTTTTGTACAACAAAAGCTTCAGTTTATTAATGCCATCATCATCTTGGTTTTCTATCCTTCACCGTTTTGCATCATTTAGCTTCTCAGCTATTTTTATTATCCAGATCAATTGTATGTTGTTCTACTTTTAATTCATGTCAATACAATAAAACTCAAAATTTGCTTTTCTATACCATCCTGCTAGCTCTTACCTTCTGGAGTTACTATACTTCAATATTTGGATCTTCTCAATCATCGCTATGATAGTTATAAATATCATGTCTTTTTTGTCATTTACCATTTACATGTGGCTCTTCTATCACAAGCAGAAATCTAAAGCCTATGACATTTTTGCCCGTTTTAAGTGGAAAAATATTTTTAACGGCCCATTTTCTAATTATATAATAATGGTGAACATACTTTCTTAAAATTTTTCATGCTTTCATTGATATCTCTCATTTAAATGCACGTCCCATACTTAATAAAACATCTCTTATTTGAGCAATGTCATTTCACCTGGTAAAAAATGACTTCAACTGGTTACATCATCAACCCACGCACTCACATTTTAGCTTTAAAAATTCTCCACAAAAACCTATATTATTAATCGAGTGCCAACCATCGTTCTCTTCATGCAAACTTCCTTTAAGAAATTATGTAGTCATTATCATAACCACACCGAATTAAAAACTTTTCATTTTCTCTATCATCCCAGTCTTCCATCTTATGGATCGCACAATCTTGAATCTCATTCTCAGCGATGCATGTTGCTTGATTATTCATTTACCAAAGTGAATATAAGTGTCATAATTCATCCTCCAAAAAAAAAAAAAAAGATCTATGCAACCTGAAAGGTGACCCCCTTGTTGAAACTAATTTTTCCTTCTTCTACTAGCACTCCTAATGAATTATGTTTCACAATAAACATTGTTCACTCTTTGACACAAGCTATATAGAATCATCTTCTTAAATATATACCTTTCACAACAATCACTTTTGCTCACAATCCCAAACATGGAAACAATCCCAAATCACGAGAAAAGTTATCCATTACATTAATTTTGTTGTGCTTCCATTCGAGATTTTGTAATGGATTTCTCAAATTGATGTGATCATATTCCGTAAAATGTTTTGATTTTTAATTGATCAAATCCCAAAGTTTTATTTCCATCCTAACAAGTGGTATCAGAGGGGTATTTCTGATTTGAGGGATAGCAATGACCAATGAAGTGAGGTACAAAGTGAAGAAGTTCAATGGGTTAAACTTTGAGTTTAGAAGGATGCAAGTGAAGGATTTGTTGTAACAGACAAAACAATCTTTGTCAGTACAAGAAATCATCAAAAAACTTGAATTAATAATTATGGAGGAATGGGAAATGCTGGATCGAATAGCCCTAGGTTGATCCATTTGTCACTTTCCTCGTATGTTGCATTCAATATAGTGAATGAAAAAAACTAAAGTGGATTTCATGATGACATTGATAATGATGTACAAAAAAATTTTTGTTTCAAATAAGGGTTTTCTGATGAAAATGTAATTTAATATGAAGATGGCAGAAGGAATTTAAATGGTTGAACATTTGAATAGTTTCAATATTGTAACCAGTTGTGTTTTGTGGGGATCAAATTCGATAATAATGTTAGAGCATTGTTAATTCTATCTTCATTGCAGAACAACAAAGAAGGTTTAGTCACGACGATAACACTTTTAAGAATTTGAAGTTGAACTTCGATGACATTGCAGGGTTGATGCTGAATAAAGTAGTTCACACAAAGACAATGAATGATGAATCTTCAAGTTTTGTGTTGAATGCTAAAACTATGGAAAAAGATCTGGGCAACAATACATGAAGAGACAGATTCAAGTCCGGAAGAGCAAATTCTAGGTCAGACAGAGGAAATGCCAGAGGATAATGCTAGAGCTGTGAAAAGAAAGAACATTTAAAGGGCTGTGAAGCTCTAAGGAAGCTGGTGGTAAAGGACAAGAAATAAATCTCTTAAAAAATGTCTCAACTGGCAAAATCCAAAGTGACTCCTTGGTGTTTTCCCTAGTCAATATTAAATCTTAGCTAGTAGAACCAGAAGCCTCCTTCCGTGCATGCCACAACTAAGAGGTGTTTAGAAATTACACTCAGAGTGGTCCAAGAATGCTTCTTTGGGAGATAACAAGACCTATAATATAGTAGAAAAGGGTAATGTGAATATTAAGTTGCCAAATTGAATAGGCTGAAAGCTTACTGAAGTTAGATGTGTTCCAAGTCAGAAAAGAAATTTGACCTCTGTGAGTTAGATGACAAAGTCAGGGTAGGTGATTGTTTTTAGAAGTGACTCATGGAAGGTGACCAGAGGGGCAGTAGAGCAAAGGTCCAGGGCTTGGGGCAACATTGAAGACACTCTTTACGCGATCAATGAAATGACGGATTGCATTGATGTGATTGGAACCAATGTGGATGCAGACCTATGACACCACAGACTTTGTCATACGAGCAAGAAAGATATGAAGTCCCTTTTTTCAAAAAATTAATTTTAGGGTTTAAAATTTGTAGATTTAGATTTCTATGAAAATTGTGTATATGAAAAATAGAAGAAAATTTCTTTCTCTAAAGGTAGGTCAACAGTGAAGTCAAAGAAATTGAAGTTAGTGCATACTGACATATGTAGTACTATTCCAGTTCAGTCCATTGAAGGTTTCCATTACTTTGTCACATTTATTGGCAATCACAACGAGTAGATATAAGATTACTTACAATAAAAATTTTGTGAATTTGAAGTGTTTAAGAAGTAGAAGAGTATGGTAGAAAATGAGTCAGAATTGAAGCTAAAGTATCTCAAATCAGATGATGGAGGAGAGTATCGTGATCAGAGGTTTAAGAATTACTATGCTTCAGAGGTGATCAGGCATGAGTTCATTGTTCAAAGAATTCTATAGTAAAATGGAGTAGTTGAGCATATGGACAAAACAATCATAGAGAATGCCATAAGTATGAGGTTGCATGCAGACTTTCCAAGGCAGCTCTGGGGAAAAACAATGAACACCGCAGTGTATCCTACCAACCATTGTTCGTTAGTACATTTGAAGGAAGACTTATCTAAAGAAGCCCGAATTGGCAAAGAGATAAATCTATATCACTTGAAGGTATTTGGTTGTTCTACATATGTACATGTTGATGCAGGGTCCAAAAGTAAGTTTAACTTGAAATTTGTCAAGTGCAATTTTATTGGATATGACAAAGAAAAATTTGGGTACAAATTTTAAGACTATCATAATTATAAGTTCATTAAGAGTAGAGATGTTACTTTCAATGAAATAGAGAAATACATGGACATGATAAAAACTTAGGATTGCCCATCAGTCACTTCTTAGGAGTCTAAGCATGTTGAGAAAGAAGATAGTATTGATCAGAGAAAAGGAGAAAAAAGTGTTCAATCAGAAGAAACATAAGAAGTTCCTTAGTCACCTGCTACTAAAGTCAGAAGGTTTAGCAGTACTTGACCGACATAGACGTATTCTTGTTCTCGGTACCATTTGTTGCTCACAAATAGTGGTGAATCAAAATTCTATGAGGAGGCCATTCAAGTTAAAGATTTAAAGGAGTTTTGCCATGGATGATGAAATGTAGTTCTTGAAGTCGAATCAAACCTGAGATTAAACAACATTACGAGATGAAAAAAGAGCACTACACAACCATTGGATCTACATGTTGAAATAAGCGTTAGGTGGTAGTAGACACTACAGAACAAGACTTACTGTGAAGGGGTGTCAATAGAAAGGAGTGAACTACACTAAAATTTTTTCTTTTTTAGTAAAGATGACAACTGTCAGAATTATGGTGAGTTTGATAGCAGAAAAAAATCTACATTTGAGTAAATATATGTAAAGACAACAGTATTACTTGAAGATCTAGAGAGGAGCTATATATGGTGCAAATGTCGGGTTATAAGAAGGGAAAGAAGATTTGGTCAGTTGGTTGAAAAAAGACTCTATAATTTGAAACAAGCCCCGAGATAGTGGTAGATGAGGTTTGACAGGTTCTTATCAGATAGTGGGTAAATGAAATGCCATTAGGCCATTATTGTGCTTCATCAAAAATTTTGATAATTATTTTATCTTCCTCTTTTTATATGTGGATGGCATGCTAATTACAAGAGCATATATAGAAACAATTAGGAATTTAGAGGAGCAATTATCAAGTGAGTTTGAAATGAAGGATTTAGATCTAATCAGAAAGAACTTTAGGACGAGAATCAATAAGAACATGAGAGCAGATACACTAAAGTTGCCTCAGACAGAGTATGTTGAGAAGATCTTATAGAGATTCAACATTACTGAGCAAACCCAATTGGCACTCCCTAGGTAGTTCAAGCTATCTAAAGAATTATCGCATAAGTCTGAAGCAGAGCAAATACAAATGGAAAGAACTTCATATGCTTCAACAATTGAAAGTATAATGTATGATATGATTTATATCAAATTAGATATTGCATATGCAGCGAGAGCGGGCAGTAGGTACAAGGGCAATCCAAGCACACATCAATTAGAGGCAGTGAAGTAGATTAGAAGGTATTTAAGGGGAGCAATCAATATGACACTTCGTTATGGAAATGCAAAGATTAGTCTACAAGGATTTGTAGATTTATATTTGGTAGGAGATTTGGATGATAAAAAGATTACAACAAGGTATATCTTCATTTTGGGGAACTCATCGGTGAGTTGGGCTTCCAGGCTATAGAAGATTGTTTCACTTTCAACTACGGAGGCCAAATACATTGCTATTACTGAGACCAGCAAGGAGATGATTTGGATACAGAGCTTTCTAGTATGAGTGCAATTCATTATGCTAAGAATGCTATTTTTCATGCTAAGATAAAGCATAGCTAATAGAGGTATTACTTTATTGATTCTCTCCCAGTAGATGAGCAGTTACTTTTGGAGAAGATACATACAACTCAGTATCCCACGGACATGTTGACTAAGGTGATGACCATTGAGAAACTAGTGTTATGTTTGGCTTTAGTTAGAGTCCAGAAAAGATGAGGCAGTGGGTAAGCCACACTACGGTACAAGACTATGAAGATAGTAAAAATAGAGATGCAAATATGGTGGGTATGCATCAGGTGCTATCAATCTCCAAGTAAGAGATGTTAGAGTATGGAGCCTGTAGTACCCGAAGGAGCAGAATTCCTACGTCGCTCAAAGAGGCGCTCCTGAGCTTGAGTATGGCGTAGCCACGCCTGAAACAGGTATAGCTATGCCAGGCGACGTGACTATGCTGCAACGGCAGCGTAACTACGTACCGAGTTCGATCCATTTCAGGCTTTGTAACAAGCTATTGAGATAATTACACCTCTTCTCGGCGTGACTACACCGCCGAGACAGTTCCTACTAATATTCTGTTCTGATGTCTTTGATTTGAGTGACGAAAACTAACTCGCATGTGGTTTTTCTAGACAAGGCTTTTGTGAAGTGGAAGAGGGTCAAAGAGAATTTCGAAGGAAGGGTTTTCTCTTGCGAGATATAAAGGAATATTTGGAGTGAAGTCTGTAAGTTTTTGTATATTGATATAATTTTGGTTCTTAATATTGAAAATTTTTAGTAGTGCGGATTAGTGATTTTTCCCGTTCTCGGGTTTTTTTACCTAAATCTTGGTGTGCTTTTCTGAAATTGTTTCGGTGTACTTCTGTTTGAAATTTTATTCCAAATTTCTCAAAATGGTGTAATCCTTATCCAAAGTGTGATTCAAATTTCTAATTGATCGAAGCCTAAAGTTTTTTTTCCATTCAAACAACAATCACTACTTCAAGAACACAATATTCAACTACTTACTTTACCAACAATCTATCATGACAATATTGGAGCTTTTGTGCAAATATGGTCTTCCAATCCTAAATGAAACATATTGACATTGACATTCATTTTATTCGTGTAAAAGTAAAAAATTTTGACATCCAACTATCTCATGTCTCAAAAGATGATCAACTCGCCAACAATCACAACACCACTCACTTGTCAGCATATCAATAGATTACATGTCCATATTGATGCCCTCCCTAAGAAAACCACATTGAGGAAGAATATTGATACCGACAATGGGCCTAAGAAAACCACATTGAGGAAGAATATTGATACCATTGAGGAAGAATATTGATACCGACAATGGGAATAGGTTCAGAATTCAACAAGAAAATAATAAAGAAAATAGGGATATTAACAAGAAAATAGACAGAAAATGCAAAGCACATAAATCAGAAAAATATAAATTGGAAATCAGAAAAAATAAAGAAGATAATAAAAAGAAGATACACTAATCAAATAAAGATACAGGGTACAAGAGTTTCATGGTCTTGTAATCGATCGGAATACATAAATTACCACTCATAGTATTGGCAAAGGAAGGAGACCTAGTATGTCATCACCAAATACGAAGAAATACAGTTGCCACCACGCAGAACCGTGGATGCAGACACATTCCCATATAGGAACCTATGGATCCCAAAGCTCTCAGATTTCTACCTCACAACCAAAAAGCCTGAATGATACCGGAAATGGGCCGGGTGCAGAAATCAGTATGAAAATAATAAAGAAAGCATGAAGATCAACAAGAAAATCGAGAGAAAACACATAATAGAAATCATAAACAAAAAAAGATGGAAACTAAAGAAAATAAAGAGGATAATATAAAGTAGATACGCTAATCAAATAAAGATACAAGATAAAAGAGTCTTCTATTATCGTAATTGATCGAGAAACATAAATCACCAACCGAATGATAGACGAAGGAAGAGAAACCAATATATCATCACCAACTACGAAGGGATACAGTGTCACCAACCAACGCCGTGGATGCAGACACATTCTTATCTAAGAACCTACGGAGCTCAAAGCTCTCACATATTTCTACCTCATTCCAAAAGTCCCCTAATATAACACAAGACCACCTATTTATAGTAAAACTCAAACCCTAAATCTAATACAAATAAATGAACGAAAAATACTCTTACTAATACATTGACCCACAATGTGAACTCAAATAACTCGACCACAACTAACCGGATCATGACTAGACACATCCTGTCATATATTAGAGGAAATCTATAGTTAACTTTTCTTTTATAGTGCATTATATATTTAGCATCCAAATATTCTATTAAGATAGAAAATAATTATAGTTGTTAATTCATCTTAATGCTTTTGGTTGTGTTGTAATAAAAAAAAAAATTATATTAGATGTCAAAGAAATAGAAAATATGGTCACTCTCTGTTCAAAATCTTTAAGTCATTATAAATAGGCGTATATAAATTAATAGTTGAATTCTATAAATAGGGTGACATATATTCTAGGAAAACATTAGAGGAGAAAGAGAAGTGTTGAGGGTGGGGAAAAAAGTGATGCAAAAAAAGTTGAGTTAACAACATATATTATATTCATCCGTTATAGTTTAACGAAAAGTGATATAAGAAAATTATTTGTTATGTATGCTGATATATAAAACCATATTCAAGTCATATATGTAGCCCACCTTAGACTATTGGTTGGAAGCTTATGCTCGCAACCAAAAGGTTTTGGATTCGAGACCTAGCATATGCGTTGTTGTGTGAGTTTATGATTAAATTTGCTTTAAGTTGCAAAAAAACCTAATTCAAGTTGTGCAAGCAAGTACCTTTGAATCTAACATCCTTGAGAAAAGCTTCAAAGCATCATCAACAAGCCCATGAGTTGCAAAGCCAACAATCATTGTGCTCCAAGCCATTGTATCCCTCTCTACCATATCATCAAACACCTTCTTTGCCTTCTCAATCAAACCACACTTGGCATACATATCAATCAGCGCAGTACTCAATACTAAATCAGCTCTAATCCCCTTCCTATCAACAAATGAATGAACCCATCTCCCTAAATCCAATGCTCCAGCCTTTGCACAAGCTGAGATGACGCTCACCATTGTGACCTCATCGGGAGAGAGACCCGCCTCCTGCATCTCCCTAAACAATCCCAACGCTTCATTCACCATCCCGATCCTTGCATACCCGCTAATCATCGCACTCCATGCTATCAAATTCTTATCAGAAATATCACAAAAAACAAACCTTGCAGAAGCAAGCTCCTCACACTTGGCATAAAAATTCAGCAACCCAGTCTGAACAAAAGGACTTGAATCAAGACCATATTTGTACGCATGGGAATGGACCTGTCGTCCTTCGCTCAAGGCTGAGATGTTTGAGCAGGCTTTCAGGACGAAAGCAAGGGTGAAACTATTTGGATTAGCAAAGCCAGAAGACAGCATCTTCCTGTACAATGCAATGGGCTCACTGGATTGGTTTTGAACCTGGGAGAAACCCCTTATCATGGAGTTCCAAGAGAAGACATTTGGTTGGAGAATATCATCGAACACGCGTTGGGCATAGTGAATGTCACCATTTGGCGAGAGGGCGCAGAAACTAATGATTTTGGATAGCGTAAAAGTAAAAGGGGAAGATGAAAGAATATGGTTCCGGAGTAAACGCCCGTGGATTTGGCGTAGGGTTTTCATGCCCGGGCATTTTTGGATAAGAGAAGCTATGTGATCCTCAAATGCATTGCTGAATAAAGGCATTCAATTTCATAAACTGGAAGTTACCGTTGGATTCGTGGAAGTTTTGTAAGGAAGAGCATGTGGCACTTGTAGCACACTAGAAGGGGAAGGGTAAACGGCGGAAGGCAACGGTCATTAACGATTGTGAAGATGCCGGATCGATTGTGGACGAACGCTCCACATTAACACGCCCAATTCTATTAAGGGCCCCTTGGGGCCCGCTTGGGCAACTTATAAATGCGGACGTTACAACACCGCTTAAAAAGCATATTTCGCCCCTTGGGGCCCGCTTGGGCAACTTATAAATGCGAACGTTATAACAGCGCTTCATCGTTTAAAAAGCATATTTTGCTTAAAAAGCATATTTCGGCAGCTTATTCGAAAATACGGCTGAGTTTTTATACTGAACGCAGGTCACGGGTCGAACTTACATGTCGGGTTTCAGAATAAACTGTTTATATCAATAGACACTATATATATATATATATATATATTTATATTAACTCTCTTACAACACAACACCAACTGAAAAAAACAAAAAGCTAAATTGTTATCTAAAAGTTATAATGTCAAAAAAAACAAAAGAGAAACACCAATAATCCCTGAGTAAAAGTGAACCTTGAGCTTGAAAAACTATCACTTTATAAGTTGAGCAAAAGACAATCCAAAAAGTCAGTCCACCTCAGAAAACATCAAATCAATGTCTCCAATAAAGAAACGGCGAATAGTATGTAAAATAAATAACAAAACAAGAAATCAGCGAAACCTAATACAAATAAAGCCAAAAAAGCAAAGAAAAAAATAATCTCCACATAATCAACAAAATAAACAGACATAAAAGAACCCCAGCTCAGAGTTTACCTGAACAAACGTTAAAATCCTTCTAGGAGCTAATTGATATAAACAATCAAAAGAATAATTGAATTTTAATATATAGTTCCCTAGAACACGAAAGTTTTCTAAAATGCTAAAGTTTTCTCCTAGAATGCAAAAGTTTTCTCTTACGAAAATCTTTCGTGCCGAGCAAACGGAGGTGGGCCGCCAGTCGCCTCGCGTGACGAGTGGTTGGTACAAATCATTTCCTTCCTACCTTAGGGCCCTGTGAGGTAGCTAGGTTGACTCCAATTCATCGTCGAGCTTGATTGGGTCTCACTTTATGCATGTCTTTGCATTCATTTGACTTGCCTTGCATGAGTTTTCAAAATTGCATAATAATATCATTTTTTGCATGCATCGTTGATAGGTCGCACATCCCGTCTGGCTTGATCACTATCATCTTCGACTCGATCGATCGACTGACATCGACCCGATCGACTAGATCTATCATTTTTGTTAGTTTGGCTGATCGATCACCACCAGTCTGATTGGTTTTTATGACCCTTCCGCCGACTCGATCGATCGGCTACCACCGACCTGATCGACATCTTTTGTCGATTCGCCCGATCAATTGCCACTGGTCTGATTTGTTCGATCGACCCTTTTCGTGGATTGACCGCCCACATTAGTCTGATCGGCCGCTTTCGTTGACTAGACCGATCGGTCGCCACCAGCCCGATCAACTCGATCGACCTTTTTGGTTGGTTCAATCAATCGACCTCCACTTGTCCGATTGTATCGATCAAATCCACTTGAATGTTCTATGATTGCATGACCATCTCATACTGCTTCCATGAACACATTCACGCCTGCACCCCTCAGTGCACCTGTAAGCTTATTCCCACATTTACTTATGGTGGGTATCTCTTTTCCACTTGGGCACAATTCTTTGTGTTCGTCATATCGACATTCTCATATGTCGTCGTGTGCCAAGCCCCCACGTGTTCGTAATTGCACTTGTGCACCTTTACATGTTTGCTTGAATAACATATTGCATGTTTGCATTTCATGTGTTTCTAATTTGCATTTGAGTCACTGTTCTTGCACAGTGACTTCCGAGACTCACGTGTCTTTCTAGAGTCACTGCCTCCTCAGCACACTCAGTCTCAAATGACTGTCTCCTCAACACACTCACCCCTAAGTCTCTGCCTCCTCAACACACTCAATCCCGAGTCACTGCCTCCATAACACACTCACTTTGGAATCACTACCTCCACGACACACTCACTCCTTAGCTTCATGAAAGTAGTGATTTTGCAATGACGCTGAAGCTGGCCATGCCCTGTTTAATGATGTTTAATGATTCGGTATTGCAACTTAGTAGAATGATCTTATTTGCCAAATATTTTCAACTCATGCAGATACTTCAAAAAATGAGTTGACATAGAATATAATGTACTTGATTTATGCAACATAAGTTCTTACAAAATTATTGGTAAATCATGTTTAACACCATGCTTCAACTTATGCCTATACTGTACTTATTGCAAAAGTTATTGTTCCTCGTGTAAGCTAATCAACTGTAGGAGATGGTACTAAAAAAAATTCCTGATTGTTGGTCTGTTATTTTTGCGAATCTTGACCACATGTTTCTAAGGTTATGGAATATTCACCAATTTCTCAAGTGTTACGCTTTGTTACTTATATAATTTTATGCTTACTTTTTTAGAAATTGTTAAGAGACTTGTGATCCACAAGTAGAATAATAATGAATGTTGGTCTTTTAGGAGTTGGATTATTTCATTTGCTTTAGTTCCCAAGTTGACTTCTCTTAGCTCATCTACTATTGATTTAATTTCTTCATTGAATTTGGTGTTGCGTCTTCAATCGAAGACTCTTTAGATTTATCATGTGCTTTTGTACATTCAATATCCGGTTCTTCGGCGACAACAAGTCAAAATTTTGTCTCATTCAGGGGTTTTATTGTACTAAATCCAACACTTTCTTTTGATTTGGGATTTCATTGTTGATTGTTCCATAGTTGTTCAAAGAGGTGAGATTGGTATGGTAACTATTTTGGTATCAAAGAACGTTAAACAAATTTCTGAACATAAGGAGAATGACATTCAACAGGAAGCTCCATTAATTTCAAGATAATTTCTCTTTCTAGTTTTACATTTGTTTCAGAACTAGAAAAAGAAGAACCTAGTTAGAACTTGATCGGTTTGGTACCATCACTATCTACTACTTTAATCACCAGATTCTTGATTTTATTTGAGGAAATAGGAGTTAGGGTCATAGCTTGTACATAGTGATTGATCCTTTCATACATTGACTAATATTCTTTCTTTTCTTTTCTTCTTTGAGTGATATTTTGAATTGTGGCTCCTTTTGAGTCATCACCATCATTTTATTTTTCTCTTTATCTTCCTTGGAATCGTAGTCCAAGCCGATATTGATCTTTAAGGGTTTTCTTATTTCAACAGTTGAGTCTTCTCTCCCTTGTCCTCATCCCCAGCCTCAACTTCAGATGTGAGTTTTGTGGGAGTCTTTACTCTTCGGTTGCATGACATGATGGTGTTCCTCAATTTTATTTTCCTCTTCTTTGCCTTCTTATTTCATTTTCCCATTTTTATCCTTTTCTTTTGCATTTATCATCATGTCCCTGGAGAAAACTATCTTCTTCATTAAGCCATATTATGCATCTTCTTTATGTATGCCGATCTCGTGTACCGAGAACAGTTGCAAATCACCTTATGTAGCATTCTTGTCCCTCGTGCATACATTTGATGCACTGATGTAGTAACAAGGGAACCATCTTGTGTTCATGGAGCCATGATCGGCCAAGCAACAAATTAAAGTATTTCTCAAAATATTTGACATGAAATTTGGTCGTTGTCACCAAATCACCGGTCTTCGTAAGCAATGTGATTGACTTTACGACTCATTCTCCTTATTGATTGAAGCCACATAACCTCATCTTATCTATCATTAGCCTATAGACATCAATGTCCAAATAAGCAAATATTCTTAAATTCATAAAGTTTATTGAAGTGTCGGGGTCAATAAGCACCCTTGAGAGCGTAGCATTGTCAAGATTCACTGCGATGTATAGTGGGCAGTTTTGTTTAGTTGTGCCCAACAATAAGTCATCAATGGAGAATGTGACCTTGGTCAGTCCTTCCAATGAATTATCCTCATCTGGGGAAGTTATAGCAAGCACTGTCAAGCAAATCTCAGATTTTAAGTGAGCTTTCACTAATGCCTCCCTCATTTACTTGGAGAGGATCAAGATATCATAAATGCTCAATTTTGCTGGTAGTTTCCTTAAATGGGCTAGGATGTTGTAGTACACTGTTGTGAGAGTTATCAGCATTTTCTTGAATTGGACTTTATTGTACCCGTGGAATTACTTCTTCTGGTATGACCACTTGTTTTTCTTTTCTTTGGGAGTTGTTCTTGGAGGTAGAACTTTTCCGCTCCGCAAACTCACTTTAGTTATTTCTTCTTGTTCTTGTGCCGAACATAGAGTTTTTCCTGGGAGCATTTCATCCTGCTCTTTTTTCTCTGAGTATGATGATTCCAATTGTATGGAAATTGATGCTCCTTGCAACTCAAGAATAACAACGTCATCTTCAATGTCATTGTTATTATTGTCATTATTATTGTCATTTTTATTTTTGTCGGACCCAATGAGATCGTGTACGATTTGAGAATTGTCAATGGGACCAAAATTGGATTGGGTTTTTTCGAAAGCGTCATCATTAAAAATAGCCAAAGCGTAACTGAAATCAAAAGTACTTGCATTAATTGTCCCTGGAGAGACCAAGAAAAATCCATACAAAGTCAATGAATCAAGGGGTTTCTCCCCCGAATCGGAGACCAAACTTGGACAATGAGTACGAATAGAAGGAATAGGAGGTACAATGGGAATAATAGTCAATATTTTATTTTATTTTCTTTCTTTTTCTTGGAAGTGGTGGCTTCAAAGTCGACACTGAAGCCATAGCAACTTTCATCTTGTTAAGGACCTTCTCGAAAGATCTGGTCCATGACACATCCCATCCATATTTATCCTTTGTAGGGGTAGACAAGAACAAATTCACTGATCAAGCTCACATTGATCAAACCTTTTTCAGGCTCTTTCAAGTGCTCCTTCAGAATGGCTATGTTCCCTGCCTTGAAGTTTCACTCCAAAGAGTCCTTGATGACAAGGAAATCTTCAATCTTGTGCCCCAACAACCTATGTTAAGCACAATAGTTGGGCTGAGCTTGCATATCAACTTCCCCTGGTCTCTTTGCTTCAGGCAGCTTGAATTCTGGTATCTTTAGCATGCTATGGAAGATCTTAGCCATGGCCTCTATGTTGAATGGATACTCTTAATTCATCTGTTCGGCCATTGATTTCTTTTTTGTCATCTGTTGAGTCAATTATTGAAACTGCAATTGTAAGGACTACTGTGGGTGTGGTGTATTGGAATTTTATCACTACCTTTTCTGCTCTGGTTGCACTTGCATCAGCTGCTTGCCTTTTTACACTGTTGAGACACTTGTTGATTTGTTCTGAAATGCCCTTGTCAGCTTTGACTTTTCTATCTTTTTTCTCACACTCAACTGCTTTGCCTCTTACTGGAGACTGGCAACATTGCTAAGCAACTTTCTGAATGTCCTTATGGTAAAACCTTTGAGCATGAATTCCACTAGTCGATGAATGTTTTTGAGTAGGATCTTGATGGTATGATGTTCCTGGAGTTGCAGCTCACACTTCATATTGAGATTTCTCCATCAAAGGATGCAGTCCATGAGAGTATCCCCTGGCTTCTATTTTTCAGCGACCAGGTCACTGACTGTAATGTGGTGTTGGGCTCTGATAGAGTGCTGAATGAAGAGATTCTCTAGTTTGGTGAAGGTCTTGACAGACCCATTGGGCAGCTTGGTATACCAGTCAAAAGTGATACCCATAAGGCTGCTGATGAACTGGGAGAACAAGACAATCACTCCCTACGTGCAATAACTTGCTCGGAAGTGTGCAAAATGCTGACGAGGGTTTCTGGTCCCATAAAACACATTGAAAAGTGGAGTTACGAAGCCCTTATAATACTGTACTAAATCAAATTCCTTCGAGTAGGGTCAGCCCCTCAGAACAAGTGATATGCCCCTTACCCGGGCCATCATCTTTTTGATTCATTGCTCAACTGGTTGAGTAGTAACTTTTACAGGGATCTCACTTTTGGTGGAATCTTTTTTCTTCCAATTTTATTCCTTGACCTCTGCCAATTCTCTTTTGTCATAAAAAATGTGGACTACCTCCGGTCGGTTGGTCTCAACGGCTGACAACTATGTCACTTGCTGTAAGTTGTGCATATCATCTAGCTTGGTCATCATTTCTTCAACCTTTTCCTCCAGACAATTGATTTTATTATCTCGTTATTGTATTATCCTTTGCAATTCTTCTATTAATTCTTCATTGCTTTATGGTGGCACTTCTCGTGTAGATGAGGTAGCTCATATGTTTATCTCCACAAACTCCTCTTCCACTTCCTCGAGGGAGACCCTTCTTCTATCTGTCGATAACTGTTTGACCTTGGCTCTTAGTATTTTCATTTTTTACTCTATTGAATGGGTTTTCTTTTGGGGATTTCCAACCAAAATGGTACATTGTGTACCCACAAAATCATAGACTTCCTCTGATGTCTTACATCTCCATACATTCTTTCTGAGTATGAGACGGGATACCTACGGAGGTGTTTCATTGGGCAAGTACTATTCCTGGCTCGTAACATCTGTACGAGCAAGTTCATATTGGTAGAGGTCTTCTTAGCCCTCAAAAGCAACTCATCATGTATCAGTGAAAAAGCTGGACGGTGTTTCAGTCTATCTTTGGTGGAAGGGTGAAGGTGTTATTTTTCAGTGATGGCGGTGTCTGTCATTTTGGGCCTTTAAGTTGAAGTTGGAGTTGCTCAAATCTATTAGTCCCCCAAGAGAAGTGCTTGGCAAGCATCCGGGGTAATTCATTCTTTTGATATCTACGATCTGATTTTTCTTTTTTTTTCATCTGTGGGGAGATTAGGCATCCCATCTTGTGCAAGGTCTGAGGGATCGAGCACTTCTCTTTCTGCGTGTGATTCTCGAATACAGAGCATATCTTTGAGATGAATGGGGTCTTCTTCTTTTTTGGGTGGTGATGGAAGGATCAGGGAGGACTATCAGCAATCCGACAAATATTTTCCTCGCCATTTGTGGCGGACAATGCATAGAATCTGCTCCCACCTAATATAGGACAGTCTTGGGGGAGCACCATTTTCAAGCTCATTGAGTTCTGTTTGGTTGGTTTTGTCTTTTTTCTTCTTCAAGGCAGAGCGATTCCTATTTCGTCACTGAGTGTGATTCACTGGCACAGACTTGGAACTGAACCAGATCTTGAACATGGAAGGCTATGGAACATAGTCCTCTTTTTCTATGAGAATGGTTCTAAAATACAGAGCATATCCTTGAGATGAATGACGTCTTCTTCTTTTTTGGGAGGTGATGGAAGGATCAGGGAGGACTAGTAGCAATCCGAAAAATATTTTCCTTGCCATGCGTGGTGGACAATGGATAGAATCTGCTCCCACCTAATATAGGACAGTTTTGGGGTAGCCTTATTTTCAGGCTTGTTGAGTTTTATTTGGTTGGTTTTGTTTTTTTTCTTCTTCAAGGCAGAGACTTGGAACTGAACTAGATCTTGAACACGGAAGGCTATGGAACATACTCCTCTTTTTCTATAAGGATGGATTTTCCTTTACGGTCAACTTCCTTAGTCTCAACGGCAGGACAAACTACAATAGACTTTAATGTCCTCTTAACAATGTTGGGTAATGTGGAGACCCGATCCACTTTAATTATCTTCCTAATTAAGAATCCCACCTATAGCTCACCTACATTCCCACATACCGCTCACCTACCTTCCACCTACTGCTCTCATAATTTATATAAATAGTCTCTTATGACTTGTCATAAGAAAAGCCACAAGCCAAGAAAGACCAAGCCAAGTCCTATAAGAGAGAAAGAGAGGAAGAGAGAGAGAGAGAGAGAGAGGAAGGGAGAGAAGAAAATAGTGATTTTCTTGTAAACATCGAGGCGCTCGAAAATGTAATTCTTCAAAGTAGTAAAATCCTCTGCAGCTCCGTGGACATAGGCAAATTTGTTGAACCACATAAATATGTGTGTCGCTCTGGTGTTTTTTCTGAGTGCAGTTTTTTCTCGTTCCATCTTTCACTTTATTGTCATCATTTTTCACAACTAGTATCAGAGCTTTAGTTCAGATCTAAAGAAGAAGATGCGCGGAGACGAAGTGATGGCATCGGGGATCGAGAAGTTCAATGGTACATATTTGCTTACTGAAGGATTCAAATAGAGGACTACCTCTATGAGAAGAAACTTCATCTTCAATTACTGGGAAAACGACCAGAAAAGATGAACGAGGCGGAATAAAATCTGTTGGATCGACAGGTTCTGGGGGTCATTGATCCTAACTTTCTAAATAGATAGAAGTAAAATGCAATGTATGCAATTAATTTCTTTAATATATATTCTTAATTTACAACTGCTGCCAAAAATTTGATCCAAAGCAAAGACTAGGTAAATTTTTCACTATGAAGCAAATAAGAAGCAAATAATGAAGCAAATAAGAATACAATTATAATATTTCAATATGAGATACTACGCAAGTATACATATCATTATCAAGTAATATTAAACTTTTTTAATATAGAACTTTTCTGGTTAAGTCCCAAATATTGAACCCACGGGAAGGATTAGTTTTAGATGACAAAGTACTTAGCAATTTGTATTCTTACTCAAACTTAAGATGCTAAAATAGGAATGCAAGTTTGATTCTTTTTGTAATTTTTGTTTAATTTGAAAATAAAGTAAACAACTAATTAACTTAACTAAAATACTTGCAAAATGAAGCATATAAGTAAAATATCTTTTTCCTTATCATGAATTAATGATAAATATAGAAATTTAGTTATGGAAGTATACAAAATGTGCTGGCCAAATAGGAGCAATAATATTATTTACGCTTACTAAAGATGCTATAAAGAACATTAGTTAATCTATAGTTTGAATAGTTTTGAAGACCGACTAGGCAGGAAAGATACTAGCTCTCACTCAAGAGTTCCCTCTTCTCCCTCCACCTGGGTGTTAATATCTCATATCAAAATCTAAAACTATAAATCAAATTGGGGGCTTTAGCCTGTCACTCTAAAGTCCTCTAATTCTATACCCTTTAAAATATATTTTCCTATTTATTTGCACTCAACCCCATGAACTACATTCTCATTCATGAAATCAATATGTGATTCTAACCATTTTTTGACTGAGACAAAACCATCTCGGATCTTACATGTTCTCACAACAGGTATTAACATCTTAATTGGTCAAATCAAGAAGCAAATGAAGTGCAATATCTTAAATCATCTCAACTTCTTCCAATTTTGAAGTCTAATATTTCACACAACTTCATTTAAACATTTAATCACTTATCATTTTAAAGAAAAAGATAAAGAAAACTACTCAGAATTCATGGAGAAAATATAACCACACAAGGGTTTAAAAGTAGAAATCATGCACACAAACAAGAAATCTAAATTAAAAGCCAAGTGTAGTCACAAAGATAAACACTTATCTCAATTTATCTCTACCAAAAGTCTTGAAGTTCCTTTGAATTCTCTTCCATCTCTCACAATACGAACTAATACTCAAAATGAAATAAAATAAAATAAAGGTGGCCGGAGGCGATGGTAATGTGAACTTTTGGTGGGTGGTTGCTGGCCTCTTGTTTCGGATAGTCTAAGTCTTTTCTTATAAAAATCCAAGGGGTACATTGGTATCTCTTCAAAAAGGTGTCTCCATTTAATGAATCTTCTAGAAACTGTCTCCTTATAAGCCAATTGAATAAATTTTCGTGTATACGGGTTATTTCTCATATTTTTATCAAGGGTTGCTTCAAACACCTTTTTAAAAATTCTACTCGAATTAATTTTAAATGGGGTAATCATTTTTAGCTCCTAGGCACCCAACTGTGGCCCTTAGGCTCTAGTCACATTTGAACTCTGTCTGTTAGGTGCCAAAAGTGGGGCTTAGGCGCCACTTCTTCATAAATCCATTTTGCATCCATTTTCACTTCTTTTTCTATAAACTTCAAAAAAAAAACACAAAAATACATTTCATTAAAGTGCAATATCTTAAAAATAGGTATAAAAATGTGTATAAAAATACTATATATTTTAGGTGTATCAGTTATTCGATTATCCATGTCGAGATCGGTTGCCCACAACGTCATCAAAGAGAGGACTACCGCAGATCTCATGGCGGCTTTATCAGGCCATAAACGAATAACAAGGTGCACTTGATGAAAATATTATTCAACTTGAAGATAGTAAAAGGTGTGTTGGTTGCTCTACATCTGAATGATTTTAATATTATCACAAATCAATTATCATCTACTGAAATTGATTTTGATAACGAGATACGTGCGCTGATTTTGTTAGCTTCATTATTAAATAGTTGGGAAGTCATAAGGATGGCAGTTAACAGTTCTGTAGGTAAATCTAAGCTGAAATATGATGATATTCATGATTTTATTTTGGCTGAAGAGGCGCGCAGGAAAGATTCTGGCGAGACCTCGAGTTCAGGTTCATCGCTGAATGTTGATTCCAAAGGGAGATCACGTGACAGAAACTCAAACAAAGGAAGATCAAAATCAAAGTTTGGTCAGTAGGTCATCAAAGGAAAATATGTTGAAATTTTCATATTTATTTTATACTGTTTTGATGTTATTGCACTTTAAAGAAAGGTATTTTTGATGTTTTGTTGCAGGAATGATGAATTAGGGTCATTGGAGCAAAAAGATGCAAAAAGGAGCGAATTTGGAGTGAAAAAGACTAAAATGTGGAGAATTTAACTAGGCCGCCGACGGCGCCCTCGACCCCGCCGACGACGCGTTTTTCCTGAGACTACAAGACAAAATTCTTCAGAAGCCCGCCGACGGCACCATCGCCCCCACC
>NW_018164852.1:1398407-1405850 GCF_001263595.1 Phalaenopsis equestris
TCCTATTTGGCACAATATAAATTGAACTAATTCACTTTATCCATTCACTATAATTTCTTGACAAGGAGAAGGATGCTTTCTTATATATTGAATATTATAATTAAACCCTCCTTAGTATCATTAGTTATTTAATAATTATTAAAATTATCTATTTATTTCAATTTCCTATTAGTGATAGATAAGCAAATTGAACTTCATTGTTGTGATTAAAGTATTGCTTTTCTAAAATCTTAGTTCGTAGTTCTAACCACTCCCTGTGGGATTGATATCTAGGACTCCATTAGAGCCTTATATTACTTGAGCGATATGTATACTTACGTTGATAAGTGTGACTTTACAATTATTGAATATTTATTACATCCATATTTATCTTGTATTTTAAGCATATAAAAAAGTCACTGTCAGTAGGCAACCTGCTGGAATTGTGGAAATGTTGACCACTTAAAAAGGAACTGCAAGAATCCTAAGAAGAAAGAGAATGATGACACTAATGTTGTATCTGAAGAAATACATGATGTGTTATTGCTGGCAGTTCACCGTTCTGTTGATGACTAGATACTGGAATCGGGGGCTTCTTTCAATACATCTTCCCAAGTTCACAGTTCTGTTGATGACTAGATACTGGATTCGGGGGCTACTTTCAATACATCTTCCCGTCGGAAGTTAATGCAAAATTATGTTGCAGGTAAATTTGGGAAAGTATATCTGGCTGATGGAAAAGCTCTGAACGTGGTGGGTATGTGAGACATTGATATTGTACTCCCTAACAAGAGAAAATGGACTTTGCAAAAGATCAGATACGTTCCTGAATTGAAGAAAAAATTCATCTCTATTTGACAGCTCAACGAGGGTGGTCATTTGTTGGTGTCTCAGATAGCACTTGGAAGATTACCAAAGGAGCATTAGTACTGGCTCGGGGTAAGAAAACTAAAGCACTATATATGACTGCAGGTTTACTCAGGCAAGGACACATGAGTCAAATGTACATTATGGGGAAGCAGAAGAAGGTCCATTTAGTGCAAAGTGGCAAAGCGCCAATGATAGGAAATCCTGACCTTGCACAGAAAAAGGGTAGAGAACCACATAATTATGAAGAAATCTTGCAAGATGAGAATTCAAGTAAGTGGGAGCTGACCAAGAAGGAGGTGACAGATTCCCTACCAGGGAATCAGACTTGGGAGCTGGCAGAACTTTTACAAGAGAAGAAGACATTGCACAACAAGTGGGTGTACCGAGTGAAGACTGCGCTTGGTGGTAGTAAGATGTACAAGACTGGACTTGTTGAAAAGAGCTTTTGGCATGGGCAGGATATTGTTTATGCAGTGGGAGTTGTAAGATACAGAAGTAACCCAGGAAAGAACTTGGTGGTACAAGGCTATGTTGACGGTGATATGTCAACTATGGGCATTACTAGTGAGAAGCTAAAGTTGTACTCTACTTCAGCTAGTCTTATGACATGAAGACCAAGGCTTTGAGTTGCAGAGGTGGAGGATATCATGTTTGAGGAAAAGGTCGGTACAACTAGGAGATGATGTAGCCAGTAGGTGATGCAGTCAGTGTCTCAGTCTTCAAGTGGGAAAATTATTAGGTAATGTGAAGACCCGACCCACCACAATTTAATTAGCTTCCTAATTAAGAATCCCACCTATCGCTCACCTACTTTCCCACCTACGGCTCACCTTTTTTCTATTTTCTATAAATAGCCTCTTATGGCTTGTCATAAGAAAAGCCACAAGCCAAGAAAGGCCAAGCCAAGTCCTCTAAGAGAGAAAGAGAGGAAGAGAGAGAGAGAGAGAGAGAGGAAGGGAGAAAAGAAAATAACTATTTTCTTATAAACGTTGAGGCGCTTGATGATGTAATTCCTCAAAGTAGTAAAATCCTCTGCAGCTCCATGGCAGCTCCATGGACGTAGGTAAATTTGTCGAACCACTTAAATCTGTGTGTCACTCTGGTGTTTTTTCTGTGTGTAATTTTTTCTCGTTCCATTTTTGCTTTATCATCGTCATTTTTCACAACAAACAATAGCAACATTTTCTGACAGAGTCTTCTTGAGTGAACAAAATGCCTGGTAGTACTTCAGGTTGAATTCATTTAGTGATTCAGTAAACTCGACAGTAGTTGTAATTGTAATAACAGGAGGCACACCACCGAGAACTACTTCAATTTCATTGAATCCTAATAAAAAATTGATTAACGACCCTTGGTAGCGGACAACAATTTCAATTGGCAAGTCGAGTCTATGAGAGAATGAAAAGAGTAGTCTCGGTGAATCCATTGTCGTGGTCTGCAATTTCAAAGAGATTAGAATGTTAGGCCAAATTGTTTTCAGGGTGCCATTCCGTGCATTTTCCTCTTCATTTAAGAGTATTGTTTTATGTTCGTCGAGTTCTAGTTGGATTTTTGTTTTGTCATTTTTTTTCTTTTATCATTTTTGCTTTGTTATTTTTGTTTTGTCTTTTTTCAAGATTCTAGATCGAAAGATTCATTCACCATGAATGATTTCGGGATTGGGAAGAGGTTGGTCATGTTTTGCCCAAGAGTGAAATAGGTAGAACATACCGACGGAGGTAGGGTAATTTAGTCTGTGCAAGGCATATGTATATCATCGAGATACGAGGAGAAGTTTAACAACAATAGATGGGGAGAAAAGAAGTCTCCAACAATGTTGCCACTCTGATCCTTCCCACTACCACCACATCGAAAGTCATCTTTTTTTGTTGTTGATGTTGTGGAGTTTCCAGTTTGTCATCCATCATACAACCCTTTCTCTTTGAAGAACTCTCTCTCTCTGATCATGTGGGTGATCTAAAGAGATAAGAGATCAAATGCAATGATGGAGACAAACAAAAGAAGCATGTGGGGGAAGCTTTTGTGAAGTGGACTTTGCATTGTTAGCCCCAAAGTGTATTGGTTCAGAATACCTTGGGGGTATATTTGCAAAGAAGACCTAATAAAAGCAAACCCACAACTAGAGATTAATGTTATTGTACATATTCTGGGTTTATTTCTTTCTATAAGGGTAAACACCTATAGTTAATTACATCTTCAGCAATTTGGGAATTGCTTAAGAAAACTCCCGATTAAGGCTGTGACACATCCTCAGAAAGTTTTACTGTCGAGGTTTTCAAGGAAGGAGTTTCAAATTCCTATCCTAAGGGTAGTGGATGCTTGAGGATTTAGAAGAATTTTAACAAGATCCTTAATTATCCTATTGTTTTATGTTATTTGTCAAAAATTCAGTTGAGGTTCATCCTTTTCTCTAAGCCTTGAATGCCCATCCTTACAAAACAGAGTTAGCACGCCCTAATATCATGCAAAGCAAATCTAGGGTGATGTCTACATTTTATCTTCAACAGCCCTGCAAAACAAGTTAGCAAAAGATATGTTTTTGTTGAGTGCTTTAGTTGTTCGTTTATTTTTTTACTTTAGAAAACCTGGTTAAGATACCCATGGATTTCCATCATCTCAGGGTTGTTAGGTTCCCCGATCTACTTAGTTTTGAGAGGTAGTCCAACCTACTATGACCGGAAGATTACTGTCAGCGACTATGTGTTGCATCCTTCAATGACCCGAGTTAGGCTAACCTGAGTTAGGTTGGGTTGCACCAGTGATTTCAGTTGAATTGGGTTAACCTGAGTTAGGTTAGGTTGACCCGGTGAGTTTAGTTGAATTGGGTTAACCCAAGTTAGGCTGGATTGACCCAAAATTTTAGTTAATTTAGGTTAACCCAAGCTAGGTCGGGTTGACTCGGTGAGTACAGTTGAATTGTGTTAACCCAAGTTAGGTCTGATTGACTTGGTGAGTTGAGTTGAATTGAGTCTAAGTTAAGTTAGACCCAAGAGAAGTTATGCTTAACTAAGTCCAAGCTAGTTTGGACATAGACTAAATCTTGGTTGGGCTAGACCTAGAGAAAGTGCAAGTTGAACTAAGTTTAAGTTAAGTTAGACCTAGAATAGTTGATGTTTAGGTCTAAGTTAAGTTAGACCCAGGGATAGTTCATTTTTTAGGTCTAATGGGGGTTAGACCTAAAGGATGGTTCATGCAGGGGTTTTAGGTCCAATTTAGGATAGACATAAGGGATGGTTCATGCAAGGGTTTTAGGTCCAACTTGGGTTAGACCTAAAGGTTATTGAGGCTAGTTCCAAGTTAAGTTAGAACTAAGTTTTAGGTTAGGTTTATTGTGGGATAGACTTAAGGTTTAGGTTAGGTCTAATGTGGGTTAGACCTAGTGTTTAGTTTTTAGGTCTAATGTTGGTTAGACCTAATGCTGATTGATGTTTGGGTCTAATTTAAGTTAGACCCAAGCTTTAGGTTAGGTCTAATGTGGGTGAGACCTAATGTTTAGGTTGGTTTACGTCTAATATGGGTGAGACCTAAGATTTAGGCTAGGTCTAATGTTGGTCAGACCTATAATTGGTTGATATTTGGATTGGAATAAGTCTAGATTAGGTTAGACTTAAGATATCTTAGGTTGGACTTTGTCTAACTTAGGTAGGCCTAAGGTTTTGGTTGGTCTAGGTTAGGACTAATGTGGGTTAGACCTAAAGAGTTTAGATTTAGGGTTAGGTCTAATTTAGGTTAGATCAAAAGGAATTTAGGATTTAGGTCTAATCTGGGTTAGACCTAAGGTTTAGGTTGATGATATTAGGTTAGGTCTAATTTGAGTCAAACTTAAGGTGTAAGGTTTAAGTTATTTTAAGTCTAATAGAGATTAAACCTAAAGAGGTTTAGGGTTTGGCATGAGCTAAGCTAAATATGATTAGGACTCAGACTTGACCTCAATTGGATGACGTCCAATTGTGAGTCCTCTTAGGTCTAAATTGGGTTAGACCTAAACCCAAGCTCAAGCTCAGGTTGAGCTAACCCTAGGTCATTAGGGGTGTTTCATGGTTAAGGAGATAACCATGTTGTCAAACCCTTAAGACCCACATAAGGTTAAGCTCTTAAGAGTGAATTAATGTTTTAAATTAAGTTTAGGGGACAATTCGGGCCAAAGTGTAAAATTTTCAATTTTATAATTTTACCCCTAGCCTCCTAATTTTCATTTAGGGTTTTTCAGGGTGGAAATTGTCACTTTAGGGTTTAATTTAACTGCTCTAAATTTTTTTTGATAATTTTCAATTAAATTTCTAATTTTCTATTTTTTTAACAAAATATTTTTTGAAATAATTATAAATTTGGTAAGAAATTAATTATTTTTATGTTAGGGAAGACCTCAGACCTTGGATAATTAAAAAAAAACGTTCCCCAGGGTAGAGGAACAAATCCCTGAAATTTTCATATTTTTTGGACTTTTGTTTAATTTATTATAATTAAAACACTCTTTGATTGAAGTATTTAATTAATAAAATTAATATAATTTAATTACTTTCAATTTTATTTTTATTATTTTCCCCTCTGTTCACAGAGTCCAAAAGTATTTTTATTTTATTTTTAAATTTTTATTTCCAAAGTTATGAATTTTTAAAGTTTTTTTAATTTTCTAGATTTAATTAAATTGGAAAATTAGAATGTCCCACAAATCCAGCTCAGCGTCTCGTCAACCTTAGCATTGAAGAAAGCCCACAAATCCTTCATCAATTCGTTGCGCTTTCCAGGTCAGTGTCGCATAGTCTCGCAGTTCGGTGCTCCCCTCCCCTGTGATTCTACAGTTCGACTAGATATGTGTTGTCTGTTTCTAATATTTGGAAATGAACGTTATGAGTTCATCATCCCCACGGTATGGAGAACTGAGAGCCATCCATGATCAAACCCTAAGATCTCCCTCGATTCTCAATCAAATCAGTCAAGGTTTGTTCGTGCACGTTCATCTAATCGAGACGGAGCTATCTATGTAGCCAAACAAAGGCACATTACATATTTTCTTTTAAAACAACCAAAGCTTAGGCTAAATTTAGAGATTTTGACCCTTACCTTTTCCCAAGAGGTGTGGCCTCGATTGGGCTTGACAAAGACAATCGCCTTGATGTCACAAAGCCTTCCTTGTCTCAATTTGCACCGTGGATGGGCCTAAGTATGACTTAGACCAAAGGGTGCCACAGCTTGGTGTTGGACTTTGGTGGAGGCTGTGGGAAGGTTCAATTTAATCTGGTAGGGTGTCTTTATGCTTGGGGAAGCTTATAAAGATCTCAATTTTGGGTTATGGAAAAAATTATGTCGGACCCAAAAAATGTCCTTGATTTGGGTGGTGAAATTAGAGTTTCCTGGTGGTGGAGGCTGCCTTGGGATGATGGGGATCAACTGCCTAGGTCAAGGGTAATACATTTGTCATTGGGAGCAAGAAGATTTGAAGGCTAGCTAGGGAGCCTGATGTGCCTCAAGGGCTCTCAGAGTTCCCTCATCATATAGCCATGGGAGGTCATGGGGAGGGCTTGGCTGGCATGGGGAAGCTATTGGAGGCTCCTCAGAGTATTTTCAAAGAATTTTCAGAAGTTTTGGACAGTGAGGAGGAACTTTTCCGAGTTTCAATACCTTGGCCATGGTGGCACCAATGGTGGAGAGGAAGGCATGGGAGGGAGCTTGGCTTGATTAGGAGAGCTTTTGGTGGGTGGTTAAGACCATATTTGATTTGTTCCTAGCTCCCCAATGTCTGGTTTGTCTCCCCAAATGTCGTTCAAAGAGGCCGTGACCAAGGTGCCATGTGTCTCTCCTCATGGTAAGTGGTGGCAAGCTTGTCCATAGATGCTTAGGTTAGGTTTAGCCCAAAATTTAGGCCATAAGGGAATTTCATAATCCAATTAATTAATTAATTAATTAATTAATTAATTAATTAGGTGAATTATGTGGGTCCATGGTGCAAATTGGGGCTCCCCACACGGTGTATTGTCATGAACATATTGGCTGGGGTCCATTTGGATGGAAATGTGGTCAATTGGTCAACATTTGTCCAAAGTTGGGCTAGGCCCAATTGGTCTTGACCAATTGTAGGGTCAACATATTTTGGGGTCAGAAGGGGTGTGATAGAGTTTAAAGTGGTTGTCAGGGTTTTTTTTGGGTTGGGAGACCTTTAGTGTGGCTAGGGATCCCTTTAGGTAGACCCCCCTTCCGTGGATTTCGTGGTCATAATGGTCCTTGGGGTCCACAGGAAGGCTCCTAGGGTTTTGGGTTGATTTGGGTCACCCAGGGCATGTCTTGCTGTTGACCTCACTTTTGGTTGAGGTCTAGAAAACTTCTTTAGTAGCCTAGGTCTAGCCATAGGACTTTCCTATTGACTAGTCTTAGAAAACTAGAAGAGGTACCCCACTATTAAAAATTCAAAACTCTTCTTTTTATTCAACTTGAAATTCCACATATTGATCTCAACCTCTAGCATTTAGTAGGTAAGATCATTATAAGAGAATTTAAGAAGAATCCCTACAGGATTACTTGGCTTTAGGGTTGACCCGGGGTGTTGACTTGGAACTAAGATACACCACATCTTCACAATACATTAATCCATGGTTC
>NW_018164852.1:1408363-1408974 GCF_001263595.1 Phalaenopsis equestris
ATTTCAATTCCGATGACCTACAACTTCTTACGGGCAAACCCCACACCAAAAAATAGTGCCGACATTTGCCCATGGGGGTTAATTTGGGTCTATCACCAGGTTAAAGTTAAGTTGGTTATTATTCCATTTCTGATTTCATAAACCTTATTTATCATTGTTCTAATTAAAATTATTGTGGTTCATCCAGCCTAAGTTATAAGTATTGGAATACATGTTATTGGGTTTGTGTCCTATAACATTTAAAGTCTCCAAAGAAGAAGTGTCAGGATCTCCTACTTGTCCATAAGTAATCTGATCATTAGGTAGTGAACCTTGCATTGAATTCAACACTAAATTATCTAACTTTTAGATATGTCAGCTACTTATGAAGTTAGGATGTCTAAGACATCAGTATAATGCACACTAGCTACTTTCGTAGAATTAACTCTTTCACAATTTCGTTGAAATTATTTATAGTCATTTTCTAAATCAGAGAATATGCCTCCTTAAATAGAGTGATCCCCCCAACTACCCTATTTATTCTATATTTTTCTAACGTTTTTTTCTCTAATTTATGCATTTCAAAACACACATATTATACATACATACATACATACATATATATTACACAA
>NW_018164852.1:1409128-1409553 GCF_001263595.1 Phalaenopsis equestris
ATATATATATATATATATATATATACATATGAAAATAATATCAAATATTTATCTAGATATGTAGATTAAATATTTGAAATTCTCCAAATATTATAAAAAATATCAAACGAATTACATCAATTTTGATTAAAATACCAAATCTAAATTTATCAAATAGTAAATTATTAGTATGAAGTATATAATTAATTAAACTCAATTGAAGCTCAATTATATCTCAAATTGTATAAAAAAAAAGGTAAATAAAATTTAAAACAATTTAAAACTTAAATCTCAATGATAAAATAATCTACCAAGTCGTTATAAGAAAGTACCACTTGTCTCAGTTTATTTACAACCTTACCAATAGCTTTCTTGAAATATAGAACTTTATTTTTCCTCAAGAGAACTTAGATTGGAATCTCAATTTCAGTACATAAATTAAATGA
>NW_018164853.1:0-2730 GCF_001263595.1 Phalaenopsis equestris
GCAATCCTATTTTTTACCCTCTTTCAAGTGCATAAGGAACATTGACCAATCTAGAGTTTGGTCCCTAATTTTATAGTTAGGTTGGGAGGATACCAACTCTCATTCTAGAACTCCCACTTCTCTCTCGTCTGAGGGCTAAAATCTTACATTGGTTTCTAATTAAATGGATCAAATTGGGGATTTTAATCTATCACCTTAAAATTTTTAATTCGACAGCCAACAAAGTATATTTTTCTATTTATTTGCATTCATCCACATGGATAACATTCTTACTCGTGAAATTGAATGAGTCTCTCACTATGTTGTAGAAATCTTAGCCCTTTTGGATCGTATGTTTCTCAACACATTTTAACATTTCAATTAGTCAGATAACATTTCAATTAGTCAGATCGAAAAGTAAATGAAAATTGAAGTTCAAATCATCACAAACTTTTGACATTTTAATCCGTATAAAGCAAAATCAATTCTTCACAAAATCATATCTCAGAGAAGGGAGAAGGATAAAGAAGACTACTCAGAATTCATAAGAAGAATACGACAAAACATGGATTTCATATTAAAAACAAGTTTACAAAACAAAGAAATAAAATAAACAACTAATCTCACAATCCTTTCCAAGTGATACACTAAAAATACATGCATATTTAGACCTATATTTTATACTCATTTTTGGTGATATTTCACTTTATTTGGTGATATTTACTCATTTTTGGTGATATTTCACTTTAAAGGAAGGTATTTTTTATGTTTTATTGCAAGTTGTTAATTTTTAGGACTTGAAGAAAAAATGAAGAAAAGAAAATGGAATTTGGAGTCAAAATGGAGCTTTAGGAGAAATGTTCAGCGCCGATAGCACCAGACTGGGCGCCGACGACATCATTTGACAAAGAGTGCAAATTAATTAAATGGCTACTGGCGCCGACGGTGGCAGAATGGGCGTTGATGGCGCCAGTGTCGGTGCAGGCCCTATTTTTAGAAGATTCGATGAATTTGGACACTTTTTAAAGAGTTTTTCAATGCAACTATTGGAAAACCAACATTAAGCTCTATTTAGAGCCAAAATTGATAAGAAAAGACCCACTTGTTCACTTCCTTTGCGCCCCTTTGCGCCCTTCAACTGCTTTCCTCTTTTATCCACACTATGCCTCATTCCATATAGCCACTTAGAGTCTATTAGTCATTTATTTCTTTATAGTTTTGAGTTTCTGTGGTGATTTTAAGTGTGAATTCTTCTCTATGAGTGTTGGAGAGGGAGAGAAGTGAGAAATTTCTTCTTTCTACATTTCCTAAAAGTGGCTACAAGAGATTTTCTTTGAGAAAGAGTTTCAGATAAGTGTTGTTTATTTATTATTATTGTATGAACTTTCTTTTAAATAAAAAATTTGTGTTTTGTTGTATCTCTCTCATGAAGTCTGATGTTGTATCTCGTTGTATCTCTCTCATGAAGTCTGAGTAGTTTCCCTTATCTTTCTCCCTACTCTGAGATATGGTGAAACGAAGAGATAATTTGAATCAATGTTAAAATATAAAATAAATTGTGATAGTTTATCAACTCCATTCTTAATTTACTTTTTGATCTGGCCAATTGATATGTTAAAATATATTATGAAACATATGATCCGGGAAATGGAGTATGAGTTCTACAACAGAGTGAGAATCACATTTAACCATGAAGGATGTACATGAAGGAGTATTTCATTCATGGAATTGAGTGCAAATAAATAGGGAAATATACATTGTTGCGTGTAGAATTAGAGATTTTTAGGGTGACAGACTAAAATCCTCAATTCAGTCTTAGTGTTTAAGAACTAAAGGAGGAGTTAGCCTTTAGGTAAAGGGAAGTGGGAGCTCTGGGGGAGCTCTGGAGTGAGAGCCAGTATCCTCCTAGCTTAGCCAAAGATTTAGGGACTAAACCTGAGAATAGCCAATGATTTTCTATAACACTGAATCATGGTAGAGAATTAAAATTGCTCCTATTTGGCACAATACATATTTAAACCATTTATCTCATCTCATTTTACCAAAAACTCATTGTAGTGGGAAAGATGCTTTTTCATATTAGAAAACTTCATCACATAAATATAGTTTAGTAGTTATTATTTTGTAAAGTTTTTGGCGTCGATGTAAAGCAGAGTCAATTTTATAAATTTTACACAACTATATTTTCAGAGATCAAGTTTTTGGCGCTGTTGCCTGGGATTAAAATCTTCAAGTAGTGGTGTTAACTTCATGAAGCATAGCATATAAAAAAGTCGCATCAAGTTTTTGGCGTCATTGCCGGGGTAGGTAAAGGAAATTTAAATAGATTTAGAAAATTAAGAAATGTAGAGATAAAATATAAAAAAATTAAAAAATATATATATAATAAAAAATTCAAAAAAAATATATAACTATAGATATTTAAGAAATTTTTCTTTGCTTATTATATTGGTTTATGTGAAATATTGGATCTGAAGGTTAAATACATTACGATTCGGAATTAGAACATACTATTAGAAAAATTCAAAAACAACAAAAAGAAATTAAAAATTTGAATGAAATGGTGAATAACTTAGTAATCAAATAAATGAAAATCGACAAAGACCTTTAAAAGATTATGCTAATCCTACAATAGATGAACTTCACTTAACTATTCAAAATCCTGATGTTGCTACTAATTCATTTGAGCTTAAACCTACTATTATCCAAATGGTACAAAATAATCAGTTTGGAGGATCACCTACTGAAGAT
>NW_018164853.1:3035-13662 GCF_001263595.1 Phalaenopsis equestris
CCATGCTTTACCAGATTGGTTAATAATTCAAACTTTTTACAATGGATTAGTATGATCACTTAGATATATTATAGATGTTGTTGCAGGAGGATCACTAATGTCAAAACCTTTTGATAAAGCATACTCTTTAATGGAAGAAATGGCTACTAACAATTTTAATGGACCTCTGAATGGGTAAATCCTAAGAGAGCAACTAGTATTCATGACTCTGACGCAATGTCTATTTTAGCATCTCAAATTGCTGCTATATCGAAAAAGATTGACCAAATTAGAGTGCACTATTCTAAAATTCCACCAATATTAGAGGAAAATTCATTAGGGCAGATAATTGATACTCAATCATCTTATGAAATTTTGAATGTTATACATAATCGAAATAACAATCCTTATTCTAATTATACAACCCTGGATGGAAAAACCACCCTAATTTTAGTTGGAATAATTATAACAATTTGGTGAACCCCTTATGAAATTTAAACAACCAAGTAAATCCTAATTATCAACCTTATTATCCTCATGGATTTAACTCTAACCCTAACCCACAAGTTAAGGAAAAGAGGTTAACAATGGAAGAAGTAATGTTGAATATGGGAAATCAAATACAATTTTCCCTACTACTATAACTCTTCAGTTAGCTGGTCGATCAATAACTTATCCTGAAAGAGTTATAGAATATGTATTAGTAAAAGTGGATAAATTTATTGTTCTTCTAGACTTTATAGTATTAGATATGGAGGAAGAAAAAAAGATTCCTATTATTTTGGGAGACCATTTCTTGCAACACGGAGAGCTATGATAGATGTGCAAAAAGGAGAATTAATAATGAGAGTTAATGATCACGAAGTAACATTTAATATTGCAAAAGCTATGAAATGTTCTGCAGTAGAAAACGATAATGAGTGTTTTAGGATGGAAGTTACTGATTATCTAAGTAATGAGCAATTTAAGGAAGTGTTTGAAGAAAAATTAAGGCAAGAAGAATATTGTGAGATTGAGAATGAAATAAAAGAAGAGAATTTAGATTATATTCATGACAAATTTGAAACTTTAGATTTGTTGGAAAATGATAACAAAAATTGTATTCCTTCAAGTATTAAACCACATAAACTTGAACTGAAAGTATTACGTGCCTATTTAAAATATGTGTTTTTAGGAGATTCATCTACATTGATTGCCTGTTTTTATATCTTCTAGTTAACTGAAATTCAAGAACAAAAGTTGATATAAATGTTGAAAAAGTATAAAAAGGCTTTTGGATGAACTTTAGTAGATATTAAAGGAATTAATACTTCAATTTATATGCACAGAATTCTATTAGATGAACTTTATGAACTTAAAGCTGATCCTCAGAGGAGATTAAACCCAATAATGAAAGAAGTTAAAAAAGAAATCTTAAAATGGTTAGATGCTGGAATTACATATCATATTTTAGACAATGCTTGGGTGAGTCCATTTCACTATATTCCAAAGAAAAGAGGAGTGACCGTCGAAGTAAATGAGAAAAATGAATTAATTTTAATAAGACAAGTTACTGGTTGGCAAATTTGTATAGACTATAGAAAACTAAACATGGCTACCAGGAAAGATCACTTTTCTTTACCATTTCTAGACCAAATGTTGGATAGATTGGCTGGAAGTAAACTTTTTAGATGGAATATCGGGTATCATCAAATTCTAATTGCTCTTGAGGATAATTGCTCCAGAGGATCAAGAGAAGACAACATTTACAAGCCCATATGAAACATTTGTTTTTCGTAGAATGTCTTTTAGACTATGTAATGCACATGCAACAATTCAAAGATGTATGATGTCAATTTTTAGTAATTTTATTGAACATGGAATGGAAGTACTTATGAATAATTTCTCTGTATTCGGGGCTTCATTTGAATTATGTTTAAATAATTTAGAAAAAGTTCTGTAAATATGCAAAAAAAATCAACTTAGTATTAAATTGGAAAAAAATGTCAATTTATGGTTGCAGGATGAATTGTACTTGGGCATAAAATTTCTGAAAATAACATGGAAGTAGATCCTGCAAAAATTTAAGTTATTGAAAAAGTACCACCTCCTACTACAGTTAGACGGGTAAGAAGTTTTCTAGGACATGTTGGTTTCTACAGGCGTTACATAAAAAAATTTTCAAAAATAACTGAGCCATTATGCCAACTTTTAGAAAAAGAGAAATAATTTGATTTTAATGAGGAATGCATAAAAGCATTTGAATTACTGAAAGAAAAATTAATCACTGCACTTATAATAGTTCCACATGATTGGGAGAAACCATTTGAAATAATGTGCGATGCTAGTGATTGGAGCTATTTTAGGACAAGGCACAATAAAGTTTTTAAAGTAATATATTATGCTAGTAAAACTTTAAATGATGCTCAAATTAAATACACTAAATTAAAGATGCTCAAATTAAATACACTACTACTGAAAGAGAGTTATTAGTTATTGTCTATGTCTTTGATAAATTTAGACCTTACTTGATTGGAACTAAATATATAGTGTATATAGATCATTCTTCTATCCAATACTTGATGCAAAAGAAAGATGTTAAACTAGGATTAATTAGATGGATACTTCTTGGATAGTTCTATTGCAAGAGTTCGATTTTATTGTAGTTGATAGAAAGAGAAATGATAATCAAATAACAAATCATTTTTTTAGACTAGAAAAGTAATATTAACTAATTTTGCAAATGAAATTTTAGAAAATTTCCCTGATGAACAAGTATATAATATTGATAAAATGAATATACCGTGGTATGCTGATATGGTAAATTATATTGTAAGTGATATTCTACTACCAGATATTAAGAATCAACAAATAAAGAAGTTTATATATGATTCAAAATTCTATTTTTGGGATGACCCATATTTATATAAACAATGTAAAGATCGAATTATTAGGAGATGTGTGCCTTATGAAGAAACTAAATAAATAATTGAAAGATGTCATGTTTATGAATTTGGATGAAATTTTGGAACAAATAGAACTGTATATAAAATTTGTAAGCTGGATTTTATTGACCTACTCTTTTTAGAGATGTTAATGATCTGATTAAAATATATGATCAATGTCATTGAGTAGGTAATATTTATAGAAGAAATGAAATGCCTCTAAATTACATATTTTAAGTTAAAATTTTTGATGTGTGGGGATTAGATTTTATGGGATCATTATTTTATGGGATCATTTATATATACCTTCATTTAGAAATTTATATATATTATTTGTTGTTGATTATATGTCCAAATGGATTGAATCTATTATTGTACATAAATGTAATGCTCAGAGAGTTTCTAAATTTTTAAATAAAAATATTTTTACAAGATATGGAATGTCGAGAGTAATTATTACAGATGGAGGATCCCATTTTAGGAATAAGAGAATCTAGAAATCGATTAAAAAATATGATATTATGCATAGATTCTCTACTGCTTATCACCCTCAGACCAACAGTCTTGCAGAGAAATTAAATCGTGAAATAAAACAAATTTTAGAAAAAGTTGTAAATCCCTATAAATTGGATTGGTCTGCTAGATTAGATACTGCATTATGGGCATACATAACTGCTTATAAGACTCCTATTGGAATGTCCCCATATAGACATATTTTTTGGAAAAACATGTCACTTACCAGTAGAATTGGAGCATAAAACATTTTGGGCTATTAAGGAATTTAATTTTAAAGATGCTAGTGAGAAAGGATTATTGCAACTCAATGAACTTGAGAAGATTAGAAATGAAGCATATGATAATGAAAAAATCTATAAAGAGAAAATGAAAATATGACATGATTAAAAGATTATTAAAAAGAAGTTTGAACCTGGACAAAAAGTTTTATTATATAATACAAAATTGAGATTATTTCTAGGAAAATTGAAATCCAAATGGTTAGGACCATTTAAAGTGATTAAAGTCTATCATTATGGGACTATTGTTATTAAAGATCCTAAAACTAGAAAGAAATTTAAAGTTAATGAGCATCGATTGAAATATTATTATGAAGGACACATGCCACAATTTAAAGAAATTTTGATGTTAAGTCATCCTGATTAAACAATGGTGTGTCGGGCTGACGACGTTAAACCAAGCGCTTTTTGGGAGGTTGATATAAATCTATATATGTATCTATATATTACTATTTTGTTTAATAAGTGTTTTTAGGAAATAATAATATTTTTGAATCCTACACAATTTTATATATCATAAATTAAGACAAATATTGGTATTAGAGGAAAATTTTGGGATCGAGTTGAACAAAAAAATAAGCGACGCAAGTTTGGCCTCTGGCGCCGACGGCGCCCATCAACACATGCGATGGTGCCAACAGTGCCATCGGGAGCACCGACAGCTTTGAAACTAGTTCGTGCGGTTCAGAATGTATTTGGCGGACTTTGGCGGGATTGTACTTCAAAATAGCCACCGAGAGGTGTTTTTAAGGGCCTAAAAATTGCCTTGGATGACCAGAAACTTCCAAATTTCAAATTCCATGGCCTCTAATTCCAGAAATACTTCAAGGTATGAAGTTTTCAAGTTTTCAATACTTCAAGGTATGAAGTTTTCAATAGAAGAAAGTTTATCAGTTTTGACACTCAGAGATTATACAACAAAGTCATCACGAAGAAGGGAGAGAGGAAGGAGAGAGGATTTGTCAATCATGGATTGAGTAATCCAAGTTCACAGATAGAGAAAATCATTGTACAAAGACGTTAGGAAGGTTTGTGCTACACTTCCACTGCAGTACCGCTGCAGTTGTTGTACCAATAGTAAAGGAATTTTATGCTAATTTACATGGAATTACCCAAGGAGTTATCTTCGTTCAAGGTAAGGCTATACCTTTTACTCCGGATTGAACTAATGATTTGTATATGATAGAAAACATTCTAATCTGTCAATATACAAATTTAATCCCAATGAGAGATATGATGCGAGATGTATATAACTTTTGGACAGATGAAAATGATAATTGGGAAAAAAGAGATGAGGGATACGTTAGTTTCTCCGCTTCACTGCTTAATCTAATATCAAAACAATGGCATTTCTTTATATCTGCAAAATTACTGCCTACCATGAAGATTAGTAGAGTTATAAGAGAAAATGTCATTTTAAACTATTGCATTCAAATGGAAAAGCCCATTGATGTGGAATCGATTATTTTCAAATCTATTATGATATTATTATGAATGAGCCTATATATGGACTGGGGCATCCTTCTACAATTTTCTTACTTTGCACTAAATCTCAAGTGCCATAAGAAAGTTGGGAGAAAATATTAGTACCCTGGGAGCCCATGATTCTTATTGAATGATTCCTATTGACATGATTCCTATTGACGATAATTATATTGGGAATGGAAATGAAGCATTAGATATTATCTTGGATCATTCATAACATGCTTCAACACCATTCACGCCACAAACAGTACGAAGTTCAATAGCTTTGGAGAAGAAAATGAAGAAAATAGAAAGAGAACTTCAAAGTATTATGAATGTAATGGGAAATCATAGCTACCTTTTTGATCACCTAGATTGGAGGATGAAGGAGAACTTTGATCATATTAGAACAATTAAAGTAGGATTGGGGCAGATGTTCAAGAAAAATGGATGGATCGATGAAAATTCAACTGATCAATTCTCGTACCGACCCTTCTATAATTTGTACATCCATTACCAGTTTATGGGAGATATTAGAGGAGGAGAAAGTGGTGAAGATGAAGCAGAATAATTGAAGAAGTTGGACTCTGAACTATTTTAAATTAATTATGTTTTTAAAGTGATTGTGTGGATTTACTTTACTTTACTTTGCTTTAGAACTCTATTAACTTTGATTGTGTGTATAGTTTTGTGTCAACGTTCTAGTGTTGTGGCTTGATTTCAATGATGAATTATAATTTAGTTTACTTTATGTATGTGAAAGTGTGATTAGAAAAATGTATTTATAAAAAGTGTATTTTCATATATAAAAGTTAGTATGGTGTTGTTTGTGATAATGCTTATTTTTGAATTATTTTAAGATTAAAATTAGTATTCAAAAAGACTAAATAGATGGAGTGAATTGAAAGAAAGTTGAAAATTGCAATAATTAAAAAAGTGAATTTTTGGCCACTAGTGTCGATGGCGCTGGCATGGGCGCCGACAGCGCCCTCGAGCCATAAATCCCCAAACCCCTTAAAATTCACGATTTGCATAGTAAAAACACAATTTTTACCCTTTTGGTCACCTTCAACCTTGGTTTTTTGTACCTAAGGCTTACTATTGCTTAGATTTGAGGCGATTTTAAGGCAAACGAAGTTCGAATTTCATCTTCTCTAGGTAAGAGCTACACTTTGAACTCAAATTTTTTTATTTTCACCAAGGATTTATCTTACATTGCCGAGATAAAAAATTTTGAAATTTTTTAGAAGATTTTGAGAAAATCCTTTGGTGAAGAACTCTTACTTAGTAGATTTAAGTTTAAAACGTTCCACATTGTGATTTTCAGAATTTTTGGAAATTTATTTGGATTTTATGAAATTTTCTTAGATTACCATGGCACCGAGAATAAGCAATGGAAAGAGAAAGGTGGATTTTGATGATCAAAAGTTTGTCAACTACAAGGCTAACTTTTGTTCCAATTGTCTACTTGCAACTAAGAAAGTAATTTTGGATCGAGGATTTAAAAATTTGGGTGGAGAAGTCGAAAGATTAATCAATACTCGGCAGTGGTAGAATTTTTGTTACTTTATTGCTGAGGCTATTATTGGTGTAGTGATGGAGTTCTATCCCAACTTCAAAGAAACTTCTGAAGATTATGTGTTTGTTCTTAGAAAAATGGTGGAATTTACTCCAAGGAGAATTAATGAATTTTATCAAATAGAGGATGTGTATAGCTACCAGTGCAAATCGTTTTCTACTACAAATGAGGTCTTAGATGAAGTTATTCTTTTTCTTATTGATGGACGAGGAGCTTGGAAGGTGAAGAATGATGTTAAGGTAAACTTCCCTCTTTCTATGTTAAATGTAGTATCTAAGGCCTGTCACTACTTCATTTTTGGTAGAATGATACCAACAAATCATCATAGTGAGGTTGCAAAGGATAGAGCCATCTTGAACTTCTATATCCAGCAGATGAGAAGGATAGATGTAGGCTCTATTGTTTATAGGAACACTAGTTCTATTGCTTTGGGAGAGACTACTGGTGGTTTAGCACACCCTGCCCTGATCTTCACACTATGTGAACAGACAGGAGTTGATTTTAGAGTGGATGAGGAGAGGATTGAACCTCTAAAACTTATTGGGCCTGTTAATATTAAGACTTATGAATCTCATGTTGGATGAAGATCTGGAAGTAGGAGTAGGGATATTCCTTCTACTTCAAGTGCCACTACTTCTAGTACCCTTACTCTCTAGGAACTTATGGAGCAGATGATGATCCAACAGGGAGATATCTTGAGAATGGGAAGTAGAATGGAAAATATAGAGGCTAGAAATGCACACAATGATGATTTGACAAGGCAGAATTTTGAATATGATGCTACTTATGATGATGCGATGGTCAGATACATGAAGGGTAACGACTCAGTTTAGTTTCCTACTCACCCTGTTTTTACCCCGTATCAGCAGCAAAACTTTGATATCAGCAGTTTTCCTATATCAGCAGTAAAATTTGGATGTGGAAGAAGAAGATGATGATGATTGGTGATGTTTTAGTTTGATTTTTGTTTAGTTTATATTTTGTTGTACTTTATTGTTGTGATTGTTTCTTTTTAGAGTGTGACACTTTGCTTTATTTTCAATATTATGTTGAATTGTGAGCAATATAATTGTGAAATTATTTTTTACATTGAAAATCTTTTTAGTACTATTGTTAGTTTCTAGTACTTTGTTGAATGTATTTGTAGTTAACTCTTTCTCAACTCCCTTTCTCAACAAATTTTTATATGTATTTTATGTTATTTAATGTTTTAAGTCATGCAGCTTTTCATATTAGCACCTGCAATATTTTAGAGTTAAGTTTCAATATTAGAACCTTCAACAAGTTTTGTAGCTTTTCTTTCACCCTTTATTTTTTTTCAGTTTTTTCATGCTAAATCTTTTAAAAATTTAAGTTTGGGGGGAAAGAAAAATTCCTTTTTAAAGAAAAGAAACTTAATTTTATTTGTCCTCAATTAGCTATATTTTCAAAATTTTAAAATTTAACTTGACCATTAGTACTAGAAGGTAACTTTAGATAATTATATTTGTGTTTCTAAATATATAGTAAACTTAAGTAAAAACTTGTAAAAACCTTAAGTAAAAACTTTCAATAATAAAGGTTAATTTTAAAGATTAAGATATTTGGTATGAGAGAATAAGACTATGTTTTTCTAATGTAAGTAAAAGAATTTTTATTTTTAAAGTATTAAAAATCTTAGAGATTCATGTAAGAAGAAAAGAATAAAACTTTATGAAAATATTTAAAGCTAAAATCAATTTATAAAGTGAAGGAATGTGAAAATTTTTTAACTTTAAGAAGAAGATAGTGAAGTTCAAAATCATTAAAGTGTATCCATATATAGTAATCCTCACATTAAAAAAAGAAGAGAAAAGAAAAGAAAAAGAAAAAGGATTAAAAATGATCCTCAAAAGAAAAGAAAAGAAAAAGATGTGAGGAGATGCCTAATTAAAAATTGGCTTCACTTGAATCAACTTAAAGAAGAAGGCTTGGCTACATTTTCTAAACATATATTTCATTATTAAGTATTAGCATATTTACTAGTAAAGTTTCATGAAGTTCTTTTTCATATGGATATTCTAAGTGGCTTTAATATGAATAAATTGCAATTTTCCTTGAAAAGAATAGAGAATAAGAAATCTTAGACTTGACTGCTAGATATTCTAATACCTTTAGTAATAACTGGAGTTATTTTACATTTTTCTTAAGTTATGCGATTGCATTTAGTGAACTAAAATATGGAAATCTAGAAGTTAAATTCTTTGCAATGAGTTATATTTTTTATGTAGTAAAAGAGTTACTTGAGGAAAAGTAACATTTAAGTTTGGGGAAGTTTGGGGGATTTGTAACATTTAAGTTTGGGGGATTTTGATACACTAAAAATACATGAATATTTAGACCTATATTTTATACTCATTTTTTGGTGATATTGCACTTTAAAGGAAGGTATTTTCGTGTTTTATTACAGGTTTTTATTTTTAGGACTTGAAGCAAAAAAGAAGTGAAAACAATGGAATTTGGAGTCAAAATGGAGCTTTAGAAGAAATGTTCAGCGCTGACGATGCCATTTGACAGAGAGTGCGCATTAATTAAATGGCTATTGGCGCTGACTCTTTAATTAGCCTCTGGCGCCAGTGTCGGTGCATGCCCTATTTCTAGAAGATTCGACAAATTTGTATGCTTTTTTAAGAGTTTTTGGATGCACCTATTGGAAAATTGACATTAGGCTCTATTTAGAGCCAAAATTGATCAGAAATGACCCCCTTCTTCACTTCCTTCGCGCCCCTTCGTACTCTTCAACTGCTTTCCACTTTCTTCCACGCTATTCCACATTCCATATAGCCACATAGAGTCCATTAGTCATTTATTTTCTTTATGTTTTTGAGTTTTTGTGGTGAGTTTAAGTGTGAATTCTCCTCTAAGAGTGTTGGAGAGGAAGAGAAGTGAGAGATTTCTTCTTCCTACATTTTCTAAGAGAAGCTACAAGGGAATCTGCTTTGAGAAAGAGTTTCAGATAAGTGTTGTTTGTTTATTATTATTGTATGAATTTTCTTTTATATATGAAATTTGTGTTTTGTTGTATCTCTCTCTCTCTCATTAAGTCTGAGTAGTATCCTTTATCTTTCTCCCTATTCTTCGATATGGTGAAATGAAGAGATAATTTGGATGTGCCAATGTTAAAATATAAAATAAATTGTGATGGTTTTTCAACTCCGTTCTTAATTTATTTTTCGATCTGGCCAATTGAATTGTTAAAACATGTTGTGAAACTTATGATCCGGGAAATGGAGTATGAGTTCTACAACAAAGTGAGAATCACATTTAGTTCCATAAAGAAGTATTTTGTCATGGAATTAAGTGCAAATAAATAGAGAAATATATATTATTGGGTGTAGAATTGGAGATTTTTAGGGTGATATACTAAAATCCACAATTCGATCTTAGCGTTTAAGAACTAAAGCAAGAGTTAGCCTTCGGGGGAAGGGATGTGGGAGCTCTGGAGTGAGAGTCAGTATCCTTCTAGCCTAGCCACGGATTTAGGGACTAAACTTGAGATTAGCCAATGATTTTCTATAACATTGAATCAGGGTAGAGAATTAAAATTGCTCCTATTTGGGACAATACATATTTAAACCATTTATCTCATCTCATTTTACCAAAAACTCATTGTAGTGAGAAAGATGTTTTTTCATATTAGAAAACTTCATCACATAAACATAATTTAGTAGTTACTATTTTAAACTTTGCATTTAAATATAGCTAGTAATTAGTAATTTAGTTCTGATAGTATCTTACACATTCAAAATTAGTGACAGTAATTTTGTTTTATTTGATACATACTAGTTGGGTGGAATGTATGTATTATCATTTCAAATTTAAACCTTTCTCATGGGATCAACATTTGAGACTTAAATAGAAAGTCTTAT
>NW_018164853.1:13683-20011 GCF_001263595.1 Phalaenopsis equestris
TTGATAATGATACATATACTTACAACATATACTTACATAGAATCCCTATATTAAGTGCTTAATGTTCTTATTCATAAAATACCACATGAAGTTTTTGGCGTCGTTGTAAAGCGGAGTCAGTTTTATAAATTTTACACAACTATATTTTCGGGGATCACCAAGAAAATCCCTAGAAGTTCTCGTCAAGCACCTTCCCTCTTTACAAGCACTCTCAATTTTCTCTTGGAAGTGTAATGAAGAAGAAATCTCTCACGAAGAAATCTCTCACTTTCCTCACTTTCACTCTCCTCTTACAACCCTTGAAGAAAATCTCCAAGTTCTAGACTCTCTCTCTCTCCAACAAACTCTTCTCTCACATACCAACGATCTTTACAACCGATGAACTCTCCTCTCTAAGCCTTAGACTTCCCTCTCTTTCACTAGAGGTTGCCTCCCTCTAATAAGAATTTAAAATTACCTCCTAAATTCTATCCAAAAGTCAACCCTTCCCAATTTCAAAAGACGTGTCTATTAATTCAAGAGACATAAGTATTCATTAGAGAACATTCCAAAGTGTCTAGATGCATTGAATCACTCCAAGGGGAGTTTGAAATATTTAGAGCCTTCAAAATTTGCGCAAAATTCATCCCGGACCGCCTTAATTCATAAAAATTCATCTCTGGCACTTCAGGCGTCGATCTGCCGCTTCAGGCGCTAAGTTACTTAAGTTCGCGCTGTTTTTGGGCTCTGGAGCTTCAACCGCCGATCTGGTGCTTCAGGCACCAGCTCTTTATATAATGGTGCTTTAGTCATTAGCTCTTTGTAAAGTGGCCCTTCAGGCCCCAATTGGCGCTTCAGGCGGTAGAATCACAAAATTTGTTATTTTTGCTCCAAATTTTCTCCTTTTTGCTACTTTTACTCCAAATGCATAAAATTGATATACCTCCAACAAAAATATGAAAATACCCTTCTTTAAAGTGTAATATCACCAAAAATAAGCATAAAATATATACTTAAAATAACACATTATTTTGGTGTATCAAGGAGCTCCTCACCTCTCTCCCCTAGCCCATCAGCAATGGTGCACAGGCTGGTGATGAGGAGAGGAAGGCTACGTCCCGCAGTCATGGCCCAGGCCCATGGAGGATGTTAGGAGTGAGCCGATATTGATCACCATGCCTTTCTAAATGTAATTGTTCATAGTGGCAAGGTCCTTGGTGACCTCAGTGAGATTCATTGTGAGCATAATCCTTTCACAAATGAAGTAATGTATGGCCTTGAACTTGTTATTCATTAGGAAGCTGAAAAAATTTATAAGTTTCTCTCCAGGTGTCAGCATTGGGCTCAACCGTCGGTGATATAATTACAAATTTTATCAAAATTAAGGTTAAAGAAGAGTGAGTAACTGCACTGTGGTATCACTGGATGTTTAGAAAAGAGTTGATTGTTACAGAGTCGAAAGTCACCCATTTCCCATATAGAAAGGCCTTTTCATCCAAGGGTTTCTTTGCCTTAGTGAAGAATTTATGGATGATGAGGACTACAACAGCGTAATGTGGTAGGAAAGACACTGCCACCTCCTCTCAATATTCTTTGCAATCTCACCCTCGAGTTGCAAGAATACCCAATCGGGGATCAATTTCCTCAAGCAAGAAGATCAATAAAGTAGTTATAGGCATCCACACTCACAAACATTCTGGTGTTAAAGGACACATCTTTCCTCTTACCTTTGGTCTTGGTGCTTTGTCGTAGAACCAAATGTATGAGGAAATAAAAACCACAATGCATGATGAAACTTGCCCAAAAAACAAAAATCATACCTCGCCAAAAATAAGGATTGCAGATTTGAACTATTAGTGGTGTTTTTGCGACAACCGGAGGTGGTTATGAGCAAGGAGAACGACTTTAACAATTTTAGTGAGGGAAGATGAGCAGAGTAAACATGGCATTTATTCTCCTAAATAGACATTATAAAGATCTGGCATGGGAGCGCCACGATCAGGGTGCAGGTGTACTTGCGCACATGAAACAATCATGGGTGCACTGCATTCTGAGTGTGGGTGCACTGGCGTGCCTAGGGTATGAGGCTAAAGTGTCAGATATAAGCGTACTAAGGCTCTGACTTGGGGTGTTGGACACAACATGGATGCGCCGGAAAGACTACTTCATCGCTCTTTCTATCTTTTGATCCTCATGTGACACAAGGGAGGGTGCATGAGCACAGAAAACAAGATGCATGGACGCTAGATTGGTCACGAAGGTACTAGATTGGGCGCAGGGGTACCCATAGGGACTTGTGGGTGCGACGGGCCTCCCTTTTGGTAAAACTTGTTTTTCATCTTTCTCACCCCATTAGTAGAGGTCGACTACTTCGGGGAGATCCAAATCATTTATAAAACAACACACAAGATGAAAAACAAGTCAACAACACACAACAATGACAAACTCCCTCAACATGAAAAAACATTCAAATCCTAAGATAACACTTGGGTTGCTCCCAAGGTAGCATTTGGTTTAATGTCCTCAATTAGATGATTCCAACATCAGGATTTTCTTACTATCTTTCCTATCTCCTCCTACGCACAACTTTAACCATTGTACATTAACCATAAAAATACTATTGGTTTTTTTGTCCTAAATGTCAATGTCTCCAAATGGATATACTTTCACTACAATGAATGGTCCTAATCCCCTGCACTTCAATTTTCTAAGAAATAATTTCAATCGTAAATGGTACAACGATACCTCTTATCTAGGTTAAAATTCCTTCTTAATCACCTTTTGATCATGCAACATTTTCATTTTGTCCTTATAGATCTTGACATTCTCATAAACTTTTTTTTCTAATCCCTTCCAGCTCATTCAACTATAGTAATCTTCTCTTTGCCACATCTTTCAGATTATAATTGAATTTTTTAACTACCTAATAAGCTTTGTGTTCCAATTCCACTAGCAGATGACAGACTTCTCCAAAAAGTATCCTATAGATTGACAAACCTATGGGGGTCTTAAAGGCAGTTTTATAAGCCTGCAAAGCTTCGTCCACCCTAAGAGACCAATCTTTCTTATTGAGTTTGATTGTTTTCTCTAGAATTCTCTTAATTTCTCTATTAGACATCTCATCTAATCCACTGGTCTGTGAGTGGTAAGCAATGACTATTTTATGAGTGATTCCAAATTTAGAAACTAATGTCTCCATCTTCTATTATAAAAATGACTACCTTCATCACTAATCATTACTCTAGGGGTTTGACCCGAACTTTCAATTATGCAATATTTATATTCTAAGAGATATATTTATATTCTAAGAGATTGCCATATTCTAAGAGATTGCCAAAAACTTAGCCCAAATTATATTTAGTGGCTAGTGTGAATAAGTAAAATGATTTAGAAAAGAAAATAATAAGCCTTCACACTATGAGTACTACACAAGTATACGTATCGTTTCAAGTAATATAAAACTTTTTTAAAAAAACCCCAGTATCAAACCCATAGGTAATATGTAACTTCTTAATAATGACTTAAAAAAACTTCTATCTAAATTGCAGATAAAAATGATAGGAGAATGGTGTGAATGGAGGAGAATGGTGTTGAAATATTTGTAAAGGATTAAAACTAAATTTATGAGCAATCTAAATTTAAGCAGAAAGTAAGAACAAAGTTTAAAAGAGTTTGAATATTAAAAAAATATCTTTCCCCTTGCAAAGAGATCTTAGTTAGTGTAGGATTTGAATGATTAAAAATATAAATGATGTATTGTGACAAAGAGGAGCATACATATTATTTACCCTCTCTCGGTGCTATAAAACAACAATGGCTAATCTTAAGTCTGTTCCAGCTGGTGTAGTAGTGTTGAGTAGATTCTAGCCTCTCACTTCTAGATTACCCACTGTGCCCTCTTGACCCGACTTGCAATTACGCAGTAATTTAGCTTCCAAAAGATGGCAAAAAACTTGGTCCAATTTATATTTAGCAGCTAGATTGCAAGATCAAAATATTATAAAATCTAGAAAATAGTTTACACACTAGGGGTACCACGCAAGTATACGTATCATTTTAAGTAATATAGGGCTTTCTTTAAAATCCCAGTATCAATCTCATAGAGAAGTGATGTAAGAAATCCCTTAGGCCAATTCTAGTCTACTACTATCAAGTCTTAGTATGAAATTTTCAAAAAGTTTGATTTTCCTAAATTCACTAATTTACACTAAAATTCTAATTAATAAAATTAAATAAAAAAAATATAATGGGACTGGTAAAATTTTGGAAAGATCTTAAATAATTAAAATCCCTTTCCTCTTGCGATGAGATCATAATCAGTGTAGGAATTGAATGATGAAAAAGATAAAAGTTGTAATGTGCCAAAATAGAGAACTCCTATTCTTCACCCCCTCTTGGTGCTTGTAAAGAATATTGGCTAACCTATAGTTTCTCATCCGCTTGTGTAGTAGTGGTGAGAATATTCTGGTCTCTCACTTCCAAATTATCCATTGTGTCCTCTCTATAGGACCTACTAAGGAAGCTTACGATCAAAACTCTAGACCAAATTGATAAAAGAAACTAGTCTATCACCCTAGAAACATCAATTATATGCCCATCAAAACTTATCTCTCTATTAATTTGCACTCCCCTCAGGTGATTGTAACGGCTCTGCCCAAGATGAAATGTGGTACTCACTATTTGGTGAAATCATAACCCTTACAGGTCATTATGTTTCTCAACGTACTTTAACGATATAAATGGCAAATTTACAAAGTTAATGAAGAACCAGTGAAAATATCATCACAATATTTTAAATATAAAAAGAGATCCTTAAATCGTTGTCAATTCCCATATGCAAGGAGAAAGAAAGGGAACTAATCAGAATTCATAGAGATAAAATAAAAACACATAATTTATATTGAAATCCAAGTCTTACAACAAAACTTAAACAAAAATACAAGTACTTATCTTTATGTCTCCTAAGAAAATCCTGAAGTTTCCTTGAAGCTAATCTCCAAACTGTTACACAGTTACACAAAACAGTTACACAAAACAAAGACTCTCACTCACTCACTCACACACACACACACTAGACTCCAACCAAACTTTCAAAGAAGAACCCAAAAAGTCTTAAAAAAGGCTCCCTTTTCATCCAGAATTTGGCCTTATTAATACAAAACTAAAATCACCAATGGTCACTTTAAGCACCCCTTCAAAATTTGATCAAATTCACTGGATATGCTAGAAAGTTGGTTACTGGCATTATAGCGTCACTCTGGGACTCTATAGCGCCCATTCAACTGTCTATTAGTGCTATGCTGCCAAGGGTGGCACTATGGCGCCATATAAAAACATCCATTTTTGCTTCATTTTGCCTAATTTTCTCCAAATGTCCATTCCATGTACCTAAAACCAAAAAAAATGCCAAATACATTCTTTTAAAGTGCAACATCATCAAAAATAGGTATAAAATGAACATGAAATGTACACTAAAAAGGTTAATGTTAGGTGGATCACCTCTCTATAGGACCTATTAGGGACCCTTAGATCCAAACTCAAGATTGAATTGATAAAAGAATCTAGCATGTCACCCTAGAAACATCAATTCTACTCCCATCAAAACTTAGCTCCCTATCTATTTGCACTCTCCTTAGATTATGGTTGCCCTCCTCCTAAGGTGAGTGTGGCATTCACAAGATGGGTAAAATCATAGCCTTCCTGGGTCATTATGTTTCTAAATAGATTTTAACATCACAAGTGACCAATTTGCAAAGTCAAAGAAGAATCAGTGAAAATCCCATCATAATTTTTAAAATAAAAAAGAAATTTTTAAATCATTCTCATCCCAAATGATTAATTCCAATATGTAATGAGAAAGAAAGAAAAACTACTCAGAATTCATAGAGATAAAACAAAAATACATGATTTTTATTGAAAGTCAAGCCTTAACAACAAAAACTCAAACATAAATACAAAGTAATTATCTTATGTCTTCTCCCCAAGAAATTCCTGAAGTTTCCTTCAAGCAATATCCAAACTCTTCTTACACAAGTCAAACTCTCTCAAATATGAACTCATACACCCTCTATAGACTCTTTGACTTTTCTAGAAGTCCTCTACAAGTCTACTTTTTCATCCGTCTATTGACCCCTGTTAATTGATCTCTAAAAATAACTAAAGGTCACTTCAAGCACACCTTCAAAATTCATCAAAATTCATTACATCTTCTAGAGATACCTTTTCTGGCGCTTGTTGACCTCACTTTTGGTTGAGGTCTAGAAACTTCTTTAGTAGCCTAGGTCTAGCCATAGGACTTTCCTATTGACTAGTCTTAGAAAACTAGAAAAGGTATCCTCACCATTAGAAA
>NW_018164853.1:20078-20746 GCF_001263595.1 Phalaenopsis equestris
GTAAGATCATTATGGGAAAGCTCAAGAAGAGTTCTTATAGGGTTACTTGGCCTTAGGATTGACCCTGGGTGTTGATTTGAAGCTAAGGTACATTATACCCTTACTATATCTTCACAATACACTAATTAAGATCAATACATGAGAGCCCAAAATGGGGATTTCATTGATCCATGGTTTATTTAGAATGGATATCTATCCAATTCTATTTGAAATGCCCAACTTGGCCTTTTCCCCCGAGGCACCTCCAAATTACCTAAGTGCCATTGGGATCCAAATTTGGCCAAATTTCCTAAATTCTGCCAAAATACCCAAAATTGATCAAAATACATTTCAAACAGCTTGAATACATCCAAATTTGCCAAAATTGACAAAAATTTCCAAAAATGACCAAATTACCAAGATACCCCTCCATGGCCTAAAAAGTTAAAAAATTCCAAAAATTCCCAATAAATCCAAAATATTCCCAATTTCATTTTGTCCAACTACACCTTGGTCCAATTTGGTCAATTTGACCATCTCTGACCAAAACCCCAATTAGCCTCAATATTGGCTAACACCCCAAATCTCAACAATTGAATGCCTTAGACCTCAAATTGACATCCAATTTTTGTTGAAAATCCTTTATAAGGTCATCTTTGGCCAAACACAACAATCAATTTGAGCTTAGC
>NW_018164853.1:20816-21179 GCF_001263595.1 Phalaenopsis equestris
TTCATCCTTCATGAAAGTTGTTCATAATGATGCTTTACACCAAATAAAACAATCAATTTGAGCTTAGCCCAAAGCTAGCTCAAGTTTGACCTAAGTTTAGCCCCATATGCCTAATTTAAATTTAAAACCAAACCCATCAAAACCTATCCAAATTGACCACCAAATCAACTTCAAAATAACTTTCATCCTTCATGAGAATTGTTCATCATGATGTTTTACACCAACCACAACAATAAATTTGGATTTAGCCCATGGCTAGCCCAAGTTTGACCCAAACTTAGCCCAATATGCATAAAATGGGTCAAAAATCAAAAATCCACCAAATTGATTAACCAATTGACCTCAAAATAACTTTCACCCTTC
>NW_018164853.1:21378-21970 GCF_001263595.1 Phalaenopsis equestris
AGCTCCTCTTCTTGACACCTAAGCAGTGGGGCTAAGCTCTCAATTGGCCAGCTAAGCTCCCCATTGGCCAATTTCTATAAAATCTACCCCTCAAGGCCATGGAGTGGTGTGGTAAAAAAATTTTCACTAAGGCCTTTCAAACTCCTCTGATAGCTTCCTTGAGAGACCCTTAGCACATTCCAATCCACTTCCCTCTCTCAAATCGACCATGTCAAGCCAATTTTAAGTTCAAATCCCTGCCCGAAACCAGGACAAATCCCAATCTCAACCTAAACATCACTAAACTTCCAATAGATTGGCTCTACACCTTCACAAGAGTAAAAGAAGCCAAAGCCCTATCAAATCCCCCTTCCACAGAGCCTCTACCATAGCTCTAGACCAACACCCAAAATCGGCCTTGATCAAAATCATACATAGGCTTTACACCAAAGCTAGAGGCTTCATCCCTAAGCTCTTTGGGACCTAACGAAGGTGTGAAGAATCTCTGATTGAGGCTACACCTCTCGGAGCAAAGGTATAACTCACTTACTCTCCCGAGCCTTCGCGAGCTCTACATTTAAAATGGCTTGATTTCATAGCATGTTTACTATAT
>NW_018164853.1:23086-23989 GCF_001263595.1 Phalaenopsis equestris
ATTTTCACCTAAATAATTCTAAAAAATCAAATAAAAATTAGAAAAATATAAAATAAATTTCACTGGGTTCTATTACCTCAAAGAAATTTTCAAAAATATAAAACTTATTTTTCAACTTATAAAATATTTTATTTTTATTAAAATCCCCAAAACTTCAATTAATTTTAATAAATCACAGAAAATTCAAAAAATTATGAAATTTTGGCCAAATGACTTTCTATTCTAGGACTAGCTCATATAAAAATTTCAAGTGATTAGGAGTTGTCTTGATCATCTTTTGAAATTTTGTTTGAAAATGCATATTTTTGCATAAAAATAATTATATGAATTAAATTAAATTGTGAAAATTCATATTTTCTCTCTGATGTCTTAATTAACTTATCAGTAGGGTTACATAAAAATTTCAAAGTCATTTGACTCAAATTTGACAAGTTATGAATGTTTGGACCCTTAGGGGCAAAATTGTAATTTTGAATATTTAATTTTGAATATTTTGGCCTTAATGAACATTTAGGCTTAATCAAAATGGGAAATGGGTAATTTCTGATATTAATTAACTCATTTGATGATTTTCAATAAAAAAATGGGCTTAATTGGTAGAAATTCACTTCACTTTGCCACATTACAAGATAAATGAATAATTCCTATAATTATCAAAATTTTGGGAACTTCATTAGCATAAAATGACTTTTTTTTGAATTTAAGGGTATAATTTTGGAAAATTGAAGATTTCACACCCTTATTTTAAATTCAATAATAATATCAAAATAATCTTGATAATGATCACTTAAAGTTTTAAATCTTTTCAAAATTAATACACACGCTTAATACATTCACTTAGGTCTTAAGGACTTAGTGGTGAACTTAAGTTGAAATCCACTTGTTAAAAGAGGATTAGAAAAA
>NW_018164853.1:25188-36468 GCF_001263595.1 Phalaenopsis equestris
TGATTGCTTCACACAAATGTAAATCCTAATAAATAAAAATTGCAGGATGAAACATTTAAATGATTTCTCCTAAATTGAAGCCAAATAATAGGATAACTTAGGAAGTCACCGAAGTTCTCTTTCAAATCCGTGACATCCTCTAGTGTTTCCTCCTTTAGACTCCAAAACAAAATGTTCCAAATTTGAACCAATCCCCCTTCACACTTCTTAGTCCGATATCTTTGAAATGTCCTTACTATTTAAACTCCTTGAAGATAGTTTTTCTTGATTTTTATCGAGAGTATTCTTAGGTAACTTCAGTTATCTAAGATGTAATTAACTATAGGGGCTTGCCCTTATAGGAAGCTTTTCTCGATCCCAGCATAATATAAACCTTATTTAATTCATTATATTAAATAGGGGAATTTGTCGGCCAATACATTGGTTTCGCAGACAAAACGGATGTCATAACTTTCTTTAGTTTATTTGATCGAGCCTCACCCTGTGTTCATTCTTCGGGATAGATACAGGATTTGAGGTAAAGCGCTCTTTCATTTAAATTATGAAAATTATGGGGTCAGTTTGATTTCATCTTTTTCAAAACTAAAATTTTTAAAAAAAACGTCCTTCCGAAGCGGGCAATGGGATTTCAATTTCGATGACCGACAGCTTCTTACGGGCAAACCCCAGACCAAAAATAGTGCCAACAGCGCTATGGGGCCACTCTAGGGCACTATGGTGCACATCACGCCAGATAGTTAGAGTTATGGTGCCAAAGGCTGGCACTATGTTGTCATATGATGTTGTGTTATTTTACTTCATTTTGTCCTCATTTTCTCTAAAGATCTATTTCTTATACATGAAATAAAAAACATGCAAAATACCCTCCTTTATGTGTAATATCATAAAAAATTTGCATAAAATGAACATTAAATGTATATTAAAAACAGGTAATTTTAAGGTTTATCAACTCCCACAAACTTAAACGTTACTTGTCCTCAAGTAACTCCTTGTACTATGCAAAAATTCATAAATGATGGTAATGAGTTTTACTCAAAGATTTCTATAATTTTTGTCCTATTAATGCAATTGTGAAACATTAGAAAAAATTTTAAATAACTCAGGTTAAAACTAAAATGTAAGAATATCTAGTAGTCAAGTTTAAGAGTTTTGATTTTCTATTCATTTTAAGAATAACTGTAATTTATTATACTGAGGATGCCTATAAGAATTACAAGAAAAAGATTTCATGAGAACTCTATTAGTAAAAATACTAATACTTTTAAAAATAAGTTTAAAAAAGTAATTAAGTTCATTTCCTTAAGATGATTAAAGTGAAGTGATCCCTGTTGAATATAGTTGTGAAAAATTTATAAAGTTAACTCTGCTTTACAACGGTGCCAAAAACTTAATGTGGTATTTTAGTAATAATAATGTTAAGAACTTAAGATTGGGATTTTACGCAAGTATGCATATCATTATCAAGTAATATAAGACTTTCTGTCTCAGTCTCAACTATCGATCCCACCGGGAAGGTTTAAATTTAAAATAATAAATTAACTAAGAAATTCACAGAAATCAAACAAAATTACTTTCATTAATTTTGAATCTGTAATATGCTAACAAAACCTAAATTATTAACTACTAGCAAAATTTAAAAGCAGAGATTAAGCATAGTTTAAAAATATAGTTTAAAAATAGTAACTACTAAACTATGTTCATGTGATGAAGTTTTCTTATATGAAAAAGCATCTTTCTTCCCACTATAAGCTTTTTGGTGAAATGAGATAAGATAAATGGTTTAGGTTTGTATTGTGTTAAATAGGAGCAATTTTAATTCTCTAACCTGATTCAGTGTTATAAAAAATCATTGACTAATCTTATGTTTAGTCCCTAAATCTGTGGCTAGGTTAGGAGAATACTGGCTCCAACTTTAGAGCTCCCACTATTCTTCCCCTGAAGGCTAACTCTCACTTTTTTTCTTAAACACTTAGATTAAATTGGGGATTTTTAGTCTGTTACCCTAAAAATCTCCAATTCTACACCCAACAAAGTATATTTCCCTATTTATTTGCACATAATTCCATGAACGAAACAATCCTTCATGGACTTAAATGTGATTCTCACTTTGTTATAGAACTCATACTCCATTTCTCAGATCATATGTTTCACAACATATTTTAACAATTCAATTGACCAAATTGAAAAGTAAATTAAGAGTGGAGTTGAAAAACCATCACATTTTATTTTAAATTTTAACATTGGCACATCCAAATTATCACTTCATTTCACCATATCTCAGAGTAGGGAGAAAGATCAAGGAATCTACTCAGACTTCATGAGAAATATACAACAAAACACAAATTTCATATTTAAAAGAAAGTTCATACAATAATAATAAACAAATAACATTTATCTGAAACTCTTTCTCAAAGGAAATCCCATGTAGCCTCACTTAGGAAATGTAGGAAGAAGAAATCTCTCACTTCTCTTCCTCTTAAACACTTCTTAGAGAAGAATTTTCACTTAAACTCACCACAAAAACTCAAAACTATAAACACAATAACTAACTAATTGTGTGGAATGGCGTGGAATGTAGGCATGTGAAGAGGAAAACTGAGTGAGTGGAAGAATGTGAAATGGTGCGGAGGGGGGGTTTCTGATCAAATTTTGGCCCTAAATAGAGCCCAAGGTCAGTTCCTCAATAGGTGCATCCAAAACATTTTCAAAAAGTGTCTTAATTCATCGAATCTTTTAGAAACAGGGTATGCACCGACACTGGCGCCAGAGGTCATTTAATTTAATCCACCTTCTCTATCAAACAGCGTTGTTGACGCTAAACAATTTTTTAAATTCTCCATTTTGACTCCAAATTTCATCATTTTTCTTCCTTTTTGCTCCAAGCCCTAAAAATCAACAACCTGCAATAAAACACAAAAAATACCTTCCATTAAAGTGCAATATCACCAAAAATAAGTATAAAATATGGGTCTAAAAAAAAAATGCATATATTTCGGGTCTAAAAATGCATATATTTCTGGTGTATCAAAATCCCCAAAACTTAAATGTTACTTGTCCTCAAGTAACTCTCTTACTACATAAAATATGACTTTTGTTAAAGATTTTAACTCCTATATTTCCATATCTTAGTCCACTAAATACAATATCACAACTTAAGAAAAAAAAGTAAAATAACTCCAGTTAATACTAAAGGTATATGAATATCTTGCAGTCAAGTCTAAAATTTTTTATTCTCTATTCTTTTCAAAGAAAATTGTAAATTATTCATATTAAAGCCACTTAGAATATGCATATGAAAAATAACTTCTTGAAACTTTTCTAGTAAATATTCTAATCCTGAAATATAAGTTTAGAAAATGTAGCCAAGCCTTCTTCTTTAAGTTGATTCAAGTGAAGCCAATTTTTAATTAGGCATCTCCTCAAGCTTCTCCTAACATCTTTTTCTTTTCTTTTCTTTTCTTTTTTAGGATCATTTTCAATCCTTTTTCTTTTCTTTTTTTTTCTTTTTCTTGTCTTTTTTAGGATCATTTTCAATCCTTTTTCTTTCTCTTTTTTTTCTTATGTGAGGATTACTATATCTATATATTCTTTAATGATTTTGAACTTCACTATCCTCTTCTTAAAGTCTTTTAATACTTCAAAAATACAAATTCCATTACTTAAAATAGAAAAACATAGTCTTATTCTATCATACCAAATATCTTAATCTCTAAAATTAACTTTTATTATTTAAAAATTTTTACTTAAGTTTACTATATATTTAGAAACATAAATATAGTTATCTAAAGTTACCCTCTAATACGAAAGGTCATGTTAAATTTTTAAATTATTTTCAAAATATAACTAATTGAGGACAAATAAAATTAAGTTTTTTTTCTTTTAAAGAGAAAATTTTCTTCCCCCCAAACTTAAATTTTTAAAAGATTTTGCATGAAAACTAAAAAATAAAGGGTGAAAGAAAACATTTAATACATAAAAAAAAGACATACATGTTGAAGGTTCTGATTTGAAACTCAACTCTGAAATATTGCATTTGCTAATATGAAAAACTACAAGACTTAAAACATTAAATAACACATACATTTAAAATTTTGCTGAGAAAGAGTTAATTACAAATACATCCAACAAAGTACTAAAAACTATTAACTTTCAGCAGTTTCACAAATCTACAGTACAAAATACAACATATAATTAAAATTAAGTATCATAGTCCACAAACAAACAGTCTCAACAATAAAGTACAACTAAATACAAAAATAAGTAGAAATCTAACTAAAGCATCACCAATCATCGACTTCTTCTTCTTCTTCTTTCACATCAAAACTTTGCTGCTATTATGGAGTAAAACCGGGTGAGTAGGAAACTGAACTGAGTGATCACCCTTCGTATATTTGACCATTGCATCATCATAAGAAGCATCATATTTGAACTTTTGTCGTATCAAGTCATCATTGTAAGCATGTCTGGCCTCCATATTTGCCATTCTACTATCCAGTCTTAAGATATTTATGTGTTGGATCATCATCTGCTCCATAAGTTTCTGAATAGTAGGGGTACTGGAAACATTTGAAGTAGAAGGAATATCTCTGGTCCTACTTGCAGATCTCCATCTAATATGAGATTCATAATTCCTTATATTGCAAGCCCAATATATTTTAGAGGTTCAATCCTCTCCTTATCTGCTCTATAATTAACTCTTGCATGCTCACATAGTGTGAAGATTAGTGCAGGGTAAGCTAAACCACCAGTGGTCTCTCCTAAAGCAATAGATCGAGTGTTCTTATAAATAATAGAGCATACATTTATCCTCATCACCTGTTGGATACAAAAGTTCAAGATGGTTCTATCCTTTGTTACCTCACTATGATGGTTTGTTGGCATCATTCTTCTAGAAATAAAATATTGTCAGGCCTTAGGTACTACATTTAACATAGAAAGAGGAAAGTTTACCTTAACACAATTCTTCACTTTCCAAGTTCTTCTTCCATCAGTACGAAAAGAAATAACTTATCCAAGGTCTCATTTGTAGTAGAAAATAATTTGTATTGGCAACTGTACACATCTTCTAACTAATAAAATTCATTAATCTTCCTTGGAGTAAACTCTACCATTTTTCCACGAACAAACACATAATCTTCAGAAGTCTCCTTGAAATTGGCATAGAACTCCATCACTACACCAATAATCGCTCGGCAGTAAAAGTAGCAAAAATTCTCCCACTGCCGAACATTGATTAATCTTTCAACTTCTCCGCCCGGATTTTTAAATCCTCGATCCGGAATCACTTTCTTAGTTGTAAGTAGAGTATTGAAGCAAATGTTGACCTTGTAATTGACAAATCTTTGATCATCAAAATATATTTTTCTCTTTCATTTGCTCATTCTAGGTGTCATGGTAAATCTAAGAAAACTTGATAAAATCAAAATAAATTCCCAAAAATTCCAAAAATCACAATGTAGAACATTTTAAACTTAAATCTACTAAGTAAAAGTTCTTCACCAAAGGATTTTCTCAAAATATTCTAAAAAAAAATCTTAAAAATTTGAATCTCGACAATATAGGAAAAATCCTTGGTGAAAATAACAAATTTTAAGTTTAGGGTTTAGGGTCGAGGGCACTGTCGGCGTCCATGACGGCATTGTCGGCGCCAGTGGCCAAAAAATTCATATTTGATTTTTTTCAAATTTCAATTTTCTCTCAATTTACTCCAAAGTTTATTTAGTCTTTTTGAACATTAATTTTCATTTTAAAATAATATACAAACAACACTAAACTAACTTTTATATATTAAAATACACTTTTTACAAATACATTTTTCTAATCACACTTCCACATCCTTAAAAAAAAGTAAATTATAATTCAGCGTCAAAATCAAGTCGCAACACTAGTTAGCTGACACAAAATTATGCACAATTAAAGTCAATAGAGTTTTAAAGTAAAGTAAAGTAAATCAAATCCACATAATTACATTAGAAAACATAAGTATTTTAAACTAGTAAAGAGTCCAATTTCTTCAATTATTTTTCCTCGTTTTCAGTGTTTTCTCTTCCTTCAATATCTTTCATAGACTGGTAATGAACATATAAATTGTAGAAGGGTCGATACGAGAATTGATCAGTCAGATTTTCATCGATCCATTCTTTTTTCTTGAACATCTGCACCAATCCTGCTTCAATTGTCCCAGTATGATCAAAGTTCTCCTTCATTCTCCAATTCAAAGTGATCAAAGTTCTCCTTCATTCTCCAATCTAGGTGATTAAAAAGGTAGTTAAGATTTCCTGTTGCATTCATAATACTCTGAAGTTCTCTTTCTATTTTCTTCATCTTATTCTCTAGAGTCATTGAACTTCGAACTGCTGGTAGCATCAATGGTGTTGAAGCATGTGATGAATGATCCAAGATCTAATGCTTCATTTCCATTCCTATATAATTGCCATCAATAAGAATCATGGGCTCCTAAGGTAAGACAACTTTTTCCCAACTTTCATATGGACATGAGATTGACTGCAAAGTAGGAAAATTGTAGAAGGATGCCTAAGTCCATATAATGGCCCATTCATAATAATACCCATAACATATTTAAAAATAATCAACCCCACATCAATGGGTTTTTCCATTTGAATGCAATAGTTTAAAATGCCACTTTCTCTTGTAACTCTACTAATCTTCATGGTAGGCAGTAATTTTGCAGATATGAAGAAATGCCATTGTTTTGAAATTGGATTAAGTAGTGAAGTAGAGAAACTAATGTATCCTTCATCTTTGATTTCCCAATTATCATGTTCATTCGTCAGGAAATTATATACTTCTTGCATCATATCTCTAGTTGGAATAAAATTTGTATAATGATAGATTGAAACGTTTTCTATCATATACAAATCATTAATCCAAGCTGGAGTAATCCAAATCATTAATCCAAGCTGGAGTAAATGGTACAGCCTTACCTTGAATGAAGACAACTCCTTGGGTAATTCCATGTAAGTTATCATAAAACTCCTTTACTACGGGTACTATAACTGCATCGCTAGTGTAGCACAAACTTCCCAACACCTCTACACAATGATTTTCTCAATCTGTGAACTTGGATGACTCAATCCATGGTTGACAAAGCCTCCCTCCTTGATAAGTCTCTTCTTTGTGATGACTTTGTTGTATAATGTCTGTGCATCAAAATTGATAAATTTTCTTCTATTAAAAACTCCATACCTTGAAGTATTTCTAGAATTGGAAGCCATGGAATTCAAAATTAGGAAGTTTTTGGACATCCAAGCCAATTTTTAGGACTTTAAAAACACATCTCGGTGGTTATTGAGGAGTGAAATCCCGCCAAAGTCTGCCAAAACTGCTCTACATGTAGAAAACTGCTTGAGGCACCGTTGGCGCTCCCGGTGGCGCTTTCGGCGCCATGGTCCAATAGGCGGGCACTGTCAGCGCCCATTAAGGCGCCGTCGGCTCCAGAGGCCAAATTCGCGTCTATAATCTTTTTGTTCAATTTGATTCCAAATTTTCCTCCAATACCAATATTTGTCTTAATTTATGATATATATAATTGTGTAGGACTTAAAAATACTATTATTTCCTAATACATAAATACACATATTAAACAAAACATAATATATAGATATATAGATTTATATATGGGTTGCCTCCCACAAAGCGCTTGGTTTAACGTCATCAGCCCAACGTATTATTTATTTAGTTGGGTTGACTTAACATTAAAACTTCTTTAAATGTGGTATGTGTCCTTCATAATAATTTTTCAATCAATGCCCATCAACTTTAAATATCTTTCCAGTTTTAGGATCCTTAATAACAATAGTTCCATAATGATAGACTTTAATTACTTTAAATGGTCCTAACCATCTAGATTTCTGTTTTCCTGGAAATAATCTCAATCTTGTATTATATAATAAAACTTTTCATCCAGATTCAAACTTCTTCTTAAGAATCTTCTGATCATGTCATATTTTCATTTTTTCCTTAAAGATTTTTGCATTATCATATGTTTCATTTCTAATCTCCTCATGTTCATTGAGTTGCAATAATCCTTTCTCACCATCATCTTTTAGATTAAAATTAAATTCCTTAATATATCAAAATGCTTTATGCTCCAATTCTACTAGTAAGTGACATATTTTTCCAAAAATAAGTCTATATGGGGACATTCTTATAGGAGTCTTATAAGCAGTTTTGTATGCCCATAATGTAGTATCTAATCTAGCAGACTATTTCAATTTATAGGGATTTACAACTTTTTCTAAAATTTATTTTATTTCACGATTTGATATTTCTACTAGACCGCTAGTCTGAGGATGATAAGCAGTAGAGAATTTATGTATAATATCATATTTTTTAATTAATTTTTTTATTATCTTATTCCTAAAATGTTCTATATCTTGTAAAAATATTTTTATTTAAAAATCTCGAAAAACTCCGAGCATCACATTTAGGTACAAAAACAACTTCAATCTATTTGGACATATAATCAATAGCAAGTAAGATATATAAGTTTCCAAATAATGATATAAATGGTCCCATAAAATATAATCCCCACACATCAAAAATTTCAACTTCCAATGTGTAATTTAGAGGCATTTCATTTCTTCTACAAATATTTCCTACTCGTTGACATCTAATGCATGTTTTAATATATTCATTAACATCTATAAAAAGAATAGGCTAATAAAATCCAGCTTGCAAAATTTTATAAGCAGTTTTATTTGTTCCAAAATGTCCTCTAAATTCATAATCATGATATCTTTCAATTATTTATTGAGTTTCTTAGTAAGGTAATAGATCTTTACATTGCTTATATAAATATGGATCATCCCAAAAATAGAATTTTGAATCATATATAAATTTCTTTAATTGTTGATTCTTAATATTCGGTGGTAGAATATCACTTACAATGTAATTTACTATATTGGCATATCACAGTGTATTTATTACATCAATACTATATAATCGTTCATCAGGGAAATTTTCAAAAAATTCATTTACAAAATTAGTTAATATTTCTTTTTCTAGTCTAGACAAATGATCAGTTATTTTATTATCATTTCCCTTTCTATCAACTACAATAAAATTAAACTCTTGCAATAGAAGTATACATCTAATTAATCTTGGTTTAGTGTCTTTCTTTTGCATCAAGTATTTGATAGCAGAATGATATGTTTGCACCATACATTTGGTTTCAATCAAGTAAGGTTTAAATTTATCAAAGGCATAGACAACAACTAATAACTCTCTTTCAGTAGTTGTGTAGTTAATTTGAGCATCATTTAGAGTTTTACTAGCATAATATATTACTTTAAAAACTTTGTTGTGCCTTTGTCCTAAAACAGCTCCAATAGCATAATCACTAGCATCGCACATTATTTCAAATGGTTTCTCCCAATCAGGTGGAACTATTATAGGTGCAGTGACTATTTTTTCTTTCAATAGTTCAAATGCTTTTATGCATTCCTCATTAAAATCAAATTTCGTATCTTTATCTAAAAGTTGGCATAATGGATTAGTTATTTTTGAAAAAAAATTTATGTAACTCTTGTAGAAACCAACATGTCCTAGAAAACTTCTTACCCCTCTGACCGTAGTCGGTGGTGGTAATTTTTTAATAACTTGAATTTTTGTAGGATCTACTTCCGTGCCATTTTCAGAAATTTATGCCCAAGTACAATTCCTCCTGCAACCATAAATTGACATTTTTCCCAATTTAGTACTAGGTTAATTTTTTTCACATAATTCCAGAACTTTTCTAAATTATTTAAACATAATTCAAATGAAGTCCTAAACACAAAGAAATCATCCATAAATACTTCAATTCTATGTTCAATCAAATTACTAAATATTGATATCATACATCTTTGAAATGTCGCAATCGATATCATACATCTTTGAAATGTCGCAGGTGCATTACATAGTCCAAAAGACATTCTACGAAAAGCAAATGTTCTATAAGGGCTTATAAATGTTATTTTATCTTAATCCTCAGGAGCAATTGGAATTTGATAATAACTGTTAGTAATATTTGTTTCCAGCCAATCTATACAACATTTGGTCTAGAAAGGGTAAAGGAAAGTGATCTTTTCTGATGACCATGTTTAATTTTTTATAATCTATACAAATTCACCAACCAGTAACTTATCTTGTTGGAATTAATTCATTTTTCTCATTTACTTCAACGGTCACTCCTCCTTTCTTTGGAACACTGTGAATTGGGCTTACCCAAGCACTGTCTTAAATAGGATATATAATTCCAGCATATAACCATTTTAAAATTTCTTTTTAACAATGTCTTTCATTATTGGGTTTAATCTTCTTTGAGGATCAGCTTTAGGTTCGTATTGATCATCTAATAGAATTCTGTGCAAATAAATTTAAGGGCTAATTCATTTAATATCTACTAAAGTCCATCCAAAAGCCTTTTATATATTTTTAACATTTCTATTAATTGTTGTCTTGAATTTCAGTTAACTCAGAAGATACAATAACAGGCAATGTAGATGAATCTCCTAAAAACACATATTTTAAATGAGCAGGTAATACTTTAAGTTCAAGTTCAGGGAGTTTAATACTTGAAGAAATAAGATTTTTATTATCATTTTCCAACAAATCTAAAGTTTCAGATTTGTCCTAAATATAATCTAAATTTTCTTCTTTTATTTCATCCTCATTCTCCATAAATTATTCATGCTTTAATTTTTCTTCAAACTCTTTCATAAATTGCTCATTACATAGATAACCAGTGACTTCCATCCTAAAACATTCATTGCCATTTTATATTGTAGGTTTCTATTGCATTTTCTATTGCAGGATATTTCAAAGCTTTTGCAATATTAAATGTTACTTCTTGATCATTAACTCTCATTATTAATTTTCCTTTTTGCACATCTATCACAGCTCTCCCTATTGCAAGAAATGGTCTACATAAAATAATAGGAATCTCTTTATCTTTTTCCATATCTAATACTATAACGTGTACAGGGAAAATAAATTTATCCACTTTTATTAATATATCTTCTATAACTCATTTAGGATAGATTATTGATCGATCAGCTAACTGAAAAGTTACAGTAATAGGGGAGATCTCTCCTAAATCTAAATGTTTAAAAATCGATAGAGACATAAGATTGATACTCGCTCCTAAATCACATAAGGCTTTTCCATAAAACTTTTTATCAATTGCACAAGGTATAGGAAAACTACTAGAATCTTTTAATTTTTCAAGAAGCTTTTTCTGAATAATAACACTACACTCTTCACTAACACTCTTCACTA
>NW_018164853.1:36548-39544 GCF_001263595.1 Phalaenopsis equestris
ATTTGTTCCAAAGCCTCAATGCAATGAAAGGAATATTTATAGTTAATTTTTTAAGGATTTCCAAAAATTTAATAAATTGTTTGTCTTTATTCTTCTGCTTTAGTCGTTGAGAAAATTGAGGTAATGCTTTTTCTTGGGGAACTTGTGTTTGTTCATTTTCATTATGGTCATTTTCCATCTCTTCCAGCTCCTCATCAACTTCAATTTCTCTTTGGATTCTTGTTTCAATTTCTTTTCCACTTTATAATTGAACTGCTTTAATTTGCTTTTTATTTTGATCTTTGGGATTAACTTCCACAGTACTTGGAAGATTTCTTGAAGTTCTGTTACTAAGTGCAGTAGCAATATGTCCGAATTGTTTTTCAATATTTCTAATAGCAACCCCTTGATTTTGTATTTGATTTCACATATTCAACATTACCCCTTCCATCATCAACTTCTTTTCCTTAACTTGTGGGTTAGGGTTAGAGTTCAATCCAGGAGGATAATAAGGTCAATAATTAGGATTTCCTTGATTATTTAAATTTCCTGAGGGGTTCATTAAATTGTTATAATTACTCTAACTAAAATTAGGGTGATTTTTCCATTCAGGATTGTAATAGTTAGAATAGTGATTGTTATTTCAATTATTAATAGCATTTAAAGTTTCATAAGATGATTCAGTATCAATGATCTGTCTTAGTGAATTTTCCTCTAATACTAGTGATATTGGAGAATAGTTCACTCTAATTTGATCAATCTTTTTTGATATAACAATAATTTGAGATGCTAAAAAAGAATTGCATCAGAGTCATGAATACTAGCTACTCTTTTAGGATTTACCTGTCCAGAGGGTCATTGAAAATTGTTAGTAGTCATTTCTTATATTAAAGAGTATGCTTCTCAAAAGGTTTTGATATTAAAGATCCACCTGCAGCAGCATCTATAATAGATCTAAGTGATCCTACTTATCCATTGTAAAAAATTTGAATTATTAACCAAGCTGGTAAAGCATGATGTGGACATTTTCTAAGGAGATCCTTAAATCTGTCTCAGGCTTCATATATTGATTCCCCTTCAAACTAACAAAAAGATGTAATATCATTTCTAAGCTTAGCGGTTTTCGAGGTTGGAAAATATTTAGCCAAGAATTTTTGTGATAGTTCTCCCTAAGTTTTGATAGATCCAGGTGCTCATGAATTTAACCAAGCTTTAGCTTTATCCCTTTAATGAAAAAGGAAAAAGTCTAAGCCTAACAACATCATTAGACACTTCGTCATATTTAAAAATAGCACAAATTTCAAGAAAACTAGCAAGATGTAAGTTAGGATCTTCAGTATGTGTTCCTCCAAACTGATTATTTTCTATCATTTAGATAATGGCAGGTTTAAGCTCAAATGAATTAACAACAACATCAGGATTTTGAATTGTTAAGTGAAGTTCATCTGCTGTTGGGATAGCATAATCTTTTAAAGATGTTGATTTTCATTTATTTGATTATCTAAGTTATTCCCCATGAGTTATTCCATTTATTTGATTATCTAAGTTATTCCCCATGTTGTTCAAAATTTTAATTTCTTTTTGTTGTTTTCAAAATTTTCTAATAGTACATTCTAATTCTGAATTGTAGGGTACTAAACCTTCAGATCCAATATTTTGCATAAACAAATGTAATAAGAAGAGAAAATTTTCTTAAATATATAGTTATAGATTTTTTTTTATTTTAAATTATATATATACATATATATTTTATTTTTTTTATTTTGTATAATTTTATATCTAAATTTCTTAATTTACCAAATATATTTAATTTACCGTTACCTTCCCCGACAATGGCGCCAAAAACTTGATCCCGGTTGAATATAGTTGTGTAAAATTTATAAAGTTGACTCCGCTTTACATCAGCATCAAAAACTTGATGTGATATTTTAGTAATAATAATGTTAAGTACTTAAGATTGAGATTCTACACAAGTATATGTATTGTTATCAAGTAATATAAGACTTTTTGTTTAAGTCCCAAATATCGATCCCACAGAGAGGTTTAAATTTGAAATGATAAATTAACTAGGAAATTCACAAAAATCAAACGAAATTACTATCACTAATTTTGAATGTGTAAGATACTAACAAAACTAAATTATTAACTGCTAGCAAAACTTAAATGCATAGTTTAAAAATAGTAACTACTAAACTATGTTTATGTGATGAAGTTTTCTTATATGAAAAAACATCTTTCCCACTATAATGTTTTGGTGAAGTGAAATGAGATGAGATAAATGGTTTAGGTTTGTATTGTGTCAAATAGAAGTAATTTTAATTCTCTACTCTGATTTAGTGTTATAGAAAATCATTGGTTAATCTTAGGCTTGGTCCTAAATCGGTGGCTAGGCTAGGAGGATACTGGCTCCCACTCCAGAGCTCTCACTGCTCTTCCCCTGAAGGCTAACTCTTGCTTTAGCTTTTAAACACTAAGATCAAATTAGGGATTTTTAGTTTATCACCCTAGAAGCTCCAATTCTATACTCAACAAAGTATATTTCCTATTTATTTGCACTTAATTTCATGAACGAAACACTCTTCCATGGACTTAAATGTGATTCTCACTCTGTTGTAGAACTCATACCCCATTTCCCGAATCATATATTTCAGAACATATTTTAACAATTCAATTAGCCAGATTAAAAAGTAAATTAAGAGCGGAGTTGAAAAACCATCACAATTTATTTTAAATTTTAACATTGACACGGCCAAATTATCTCTTCATTTCACCATATCTCAAAGTAAGGAGAAAGGTAAAGGAATCTACTCAGATTTCATGAGAAAGATACAATAAAACACAAATTTCATATATAAAAAAAAGTTCATACAACAATAATAAACAAACAACACTTATCTGAAACTCTTTCTCAATGCAAATCCCTTGTAGCCTCTCTTAGGAAATGTAGGAAGAAGAAATATCTCACTTCTCTTCCTCTTAAACACTTCTTAGAGAAGAATTCACACTTAAACTCACCA
>NW_018164853.1:40042-51927 GCF_001263595.1 Phalaenopsis equestris
ATCTCTTCATTTCACCATATCTCAGAGTAGGGAGAAAGATAAAATGAACTACTCAGACTTCATTAGAAAGATATAAGAAAACACAAATTTCATATATAAAAGAAAGTTCATACAACAATAATGAACAAACAACACTTATCTGAAACTCTTTCTCAAAGCAAATCCCTTGTAGTCTCTCTTAAAAAATGTAGGAAGAAGAAATCTCTCACTCCTCTTCCTCTTCAACACTTCTTAGAGAAAAATTCACACTTGAACTCACCACAAAAACTCAAAACTATAAAAACAATAACTAACTAATAGCGTGGAATGGCATGGGATGTAGGAGTTCAAAGAGGAAAACTGAGTGAGTGGAAGAATGTGAAATAGTGCGAAGAGAGGGGGGTGGTCTGATCAAATTTCGACCCTAAATAGAGCATAGGGTATTTCTGATCAAATTTTGGCCATAAATAGAGCCTAGGGTCAGTTCCCCAATAGTTGCATCTAAAAACTCTTCAAAAAGCATCCAAATTCATCGAATCTTCTAGAAACAAGGATTGCACCGACACTGGCGCCAGAGGCCATTTAATTTAATCCGCCTTCTCTGTCAAACCGCGTCATCGGCGCTGAACTGTTTTTTAAATTCTCCATTTTAACTCCAAATTTCATTATTTTTCTCTCTTGTTGCTTCAAATCCAAAAAATTAACAACCTACAATAAAATACAAAAAATATCTTCCATTAAAGTGCAATATCACCAAAAATAAGTATAAAATATGGGTATAAAAATGCATATATTTTTGGTGTATCATGAGCCAATTTTTTATTAGGATCACCTCAAACTTCTCCTCACATATTTTTTTTCTTTTTGCTTTTATTTTTCTTATAGGATCATTTTCAATCCTTTCTTTTTTTTTTTTTTTTTATTAGGATTACTATATTTGGATAGCCTTTAATGATTTTGAACTTCACCATCCTCTCTTTAAAGTTAAGAACTTCTCAAATTTCTTTGGCTTTAAAAAATATTTTTCATAGAGTCTCAATTCTTTCTTTTTAAATGTATTTATAAGATCCTTACTATTTTAAAAATACAATTTCCTTTACTTTAAATAGTAAATGCATAATATTATACTCATTTAAAACTTCTAATTAAGTCTACTATGCCATTTATAAAATCTAAAATATAGTTATCTAATGCTAACTCCACATACCACTGATCATTTTAAAATAAATTTAAAAATATAGTTTCTTGAGGAAAAATAAGGTTTCATTTTAAAAAGTTTTTCTCCTTTCCCCAAACTTAATTTTTGATTAATTTATAACAGTACAGCTCATAATAAATATGAAAAAAGAGAAAAAATTTTGAAGATCTCCTCAAGCTTCTCGTCACATCTTTTTCTTTTCTTTGCTCATTTAAAACTTCTAATTAAGTCTACTATGCCATTTATAAAATCTAAAATATAGTTATCTAATGCTAACTCCACATACCACTGATCATTTTAAAATAAATTTAAAAATATAGTTTCTTGAGGAAAAATAAGGTTTCATTTTAAAAAGTTTTTCTCCTTTCCCCAAACTTAATTTTTGATTAATTTATAACAGTACAGCTCATAATAAATATGAAAAAAGAGAAAAAATTTTGAAGTTTTAAACAGGAGAATAATACAGGTACAAGTAGTAAAGACATGTGCTGAGCAATGGTAAATCTAATCAACATGTATAACTATATAGGCATAAAGTGAAGACTACTCTAAAACAGATAATATAAATTGGAGCAAAAAGAAGTAAGTAATTATATCATAAATGAAAAGGTGCAGTACAGCAGTCCAACATTCATGTAAACCTAAAAAGGCTAATTAAAGTACAAACACAACAATCCAACAATAATATATCAAGTAACTAACTGAGGAAATCCATATACAAGATCTAAAGTAAATGAAAAAAAATCTAATCCTCCTCCTCATGATCATCAATATCAACATCCTCCTCCATCTCTCCACCACTCTCATATGGAGAAAATTTGGGCATGTAGAAAATTCAACTAAATGATCCCCCTCAAAAATTTCACCAAAGTCTCATTAAGAGTATCATCATAATTAACTCTCCTCTGCAAATACTCAACATTGTGGTTTAAGTGTGCTCTAATCCTCGCATCTGTTTCTATAAAGATAACATATCCCCTTATTTTATGAATAACTGCTCCAATACAGTGTCCAGAGTAGAATCACTAGAGGCGGAAGGTATCAAGGTTGAAGTAGATGGAATGTCTGAACTTCCACCCCTGGATCCTGAACTTGTATGCTTTCTATACATTTCCAAATTAGCCTTTCCAATGGGCTTTAAAGATGGAAAGATATCCTCTCATGGCTCATATTTATCTATAGATTATATAAACATGGTAGAAATAAGAGAAGGGTAACCCATACCTCTGGTTGTTCCTCCTTTAAAGGAAATGATCATATTCTTGTAAATGAGAGAACCAATATCTATAGGTATTCTCATTTGAATACAGAAGTTCAAAGTGGCTCTCTCCTAGGTTAACTCGCTAAAATGGTTAGTTGGAAGAAGTCTAGCATATATAAAATAATTTCATGCTCAAGAATGGACATTAAGCATTGAAAGAGAAAAGTTTACAGCGTCCATTCTTGTTCTTTCAAACTCCATGCTTGTCAGTTAAGAACCCAATACTTTATTCAAGCTCGACATCAGTTGGATTAAACTCTGAATAGAAGCAAGTAGGAATACTATGCAATTGTTAAATGTGATTTATTTGAATAAGGTTAATATCAACATGGTGTCCTCTAACAAACACCAAATCATCAGATTCATCAGGGAGGTTTGCATAAAATTCTCGAACAACAGAAACGAATGCAATGGCAGTTAAATAATAGAAAGTTTGCCACAGTCATTCCACAATCAAGTACTCGACCGTTCCTCCAGGGCAAAGGAAACTACGTTCTGAAATCAATTTCTTTGATTGCAGATCTCAATATCTTTCATGTGCTTTAGAACTTGCAAATCTTTCATTATCAAAAATAGCTTTTCCTCTTCCCCTTTTCATCTTAAGAGCCATGTATAATCTATTAAAATTTCAAATAAATTTCAACTTTAGTTTCAAAAGGCTTCAATAAACTCATTCCAAGCAAAATTAGCCTCCAACCATGGATTTCTCACTATTTACTAAAAATTTTCAAATTTTCAACCTAACCACAATGTGGAAGAAATCCATGTGAAATGAAAAATTTTCTTTGCCAAAATGTATATCTTACCAAAGAAGAAGAAATCCAAAGTTTGAAGCTCTAAATCCAAGCCAATCACTCACAAATCCAAGCCAATCACTCACAAATCCAAGCCCTATGGGAGCAAGTTACAAAATATAGGAGGAAGAAGATGAACCAAGAGAAAAAAGGCAAAAATTGGCGATCTTAGCATTAAAAACTGCAATCCAGTTTGGTTGGGTGCTATAGCACCAATTCAAGAGTGGTAGCACCCTACTTCATAGATGAATGGAGTTATGGCGCTATAGCACCATACTTAACCATGCAGAATTTGGAAATTTTTATCTTTTTTGAAAGAGCACAACAAATCTAAGATTTTCAAACCTAATATTCCAGTTTCAATAGCCATTTTGAAACTTTATTGGCTTCATTTTCATTCCAATATTTACTCCCACAACTAATAATCTAATCCTTCAAACACAATAAACCAACTTTCAACAACACAAATTTAACTTTTGTTCTTATAATAATCATAAGTTTGTTACAAATAAATGTAACATAGACTTAATTAAAAATAAATAAAAAACATAAAACACAAATTTGAACTATTAGATTCACATTAAAAACAAAGTCGGCACACTACAAATTAGCACCAAAACTAACCGATTTTTCACATAATCATACGTTTAAGACTAATTGTGTTCGATGTTGTCCCCCACCTTTTCACCCGCTAAATAATTACGATCGAAGAGGTGGTAGAATGGAGCACGAGGGAAATCTTGAGCAACTTTATCATATATCCACTTTTTAATGTTATACATAGTCACCTGATAGTCTTGGAAACATGCCATATGGTTGAATTGAAGTTTCAATTGCCACTAAGTGCTCGTACTAGTGGTAAATATCTCTCAACTTGTTGTGCAGAAGGGATAAATTCTTTTCAATCTTCCTAAATTTGCCTGTAATCCGCTCCAAACTCAGTGCAAGAAATCCATTGAAATATATTTGGGCATCCTTATGCATCATCTTCTTTTCTTCAAACTTAATATTGATATTACTCTCCATGGCTCATGAGACAATGATTCCTAAGTTGGGATGAGCCTTCCACTCTTTTCCTTCTCTAGACTATTTAGAAATGTGAAGAAGATGACTCTATTTTCGTTCCTGGCAGTTTAATAGAGAAGAAGGGGGCAAAAAACCATTAATTGGGCGGTTTAGGGAGTTATTTCGACTGTAGCACTATGACACCAGATCTGACGCATAACGCTAATTCAAAATTCTCAAAAGTCAATTTTTTTGTTACCACATTAATTTAATCAATAAAACATTGTTTAGGCCACTTCAATCACGTAAGACTTAATATAACTTCATAAACTCATCATAACAACAATCACTAATCAAATCAATCCACACTGATAAATATGGGTTGCCTCCCACAAAGCTCATAGTTTAATGTTGTTAGCCTGACATATCTAATGTTTTAATTTGGTTGATCCAACATCAGGATCTCCTCAAATGTAAGACTATCTCCACTTATATATGTTTTTAATCTGTGTCCATTTTCCTTAATCATTCTCCCAGTTTTAGAATATTCAATATCAACAACATCATATGGATAAACTCTTACCAAAATAAATGGTCCTAACCACCTGGACTTATGTTTTCCTATAAATAATTTTAGTCTTGTATTATAAAATAAAACTTCTTGTTCATGCTCAAAATGCTTTTTCAAGATCCTCTGATTATGCCACATTTTCATTTTCCCCTTATACATTTTAGCATTTTTATATGATTCATTTCTTATTTCATCAAGCTCATTTAATTACAATAATCGTTTCTCTTCAGCATCTTTCAAATTATAATTAAACTTTTTTTTATGGTCCAACAAGCTTTATGCTTTATTTCAACTGGAAAATGACATGATTTTTTATATATGAGCTAATATGGTGACATTCTTATAGGAGTTTTATAAAGCAGTCCTATATGCCCATAATGCACTATCTAGCCTGAAAAACCGATCTTTCTGGTTAGGATTAACAGTTTTTCCAATATTGTTTTAATATCATAATTAGATACTTCTGCTAGATCACTGGTCAAAATTGATAAGCTATGGCTGACTATCTTAGGTTTAATACCATATTTTCTAAGTAATATGTCAATTCTAAAATTTTTAAAGTGACTTCCCCCATCAGTAATGATCACTCTTGGCATTCCAAATCTAGTAAATATATTTTTTCTTTACAAATTTTGTAACAATCTTAACATCACAACGGGGTAAAGAGGCATCTTTCATCCATTTAGAAATAAAATCTACAGCTATCAAAATATAAATTTTTTCAGACAATGGTATAAATGGTCCCATAAAATCTAAACCCCAAAAATATTAAATTTCAACTTCTAAAGTAAAATTTAGGGGCATTTCATTTCTTCTAGAAATATTGTCTACTTTCTCACATCAATCACAAGTTTTTCTATAATTATTAACATACTTAAAGAAAGTGGGCCAATAAAATTCAGATTGTAAAATTTTAAATGCAGCTTTATCAACCCTAAAATGTCCCCAAGAATATGACTTATGACATTTTTGCATAATTTCTCAGGTTTCTTCTATTGGTATACATCTTCGAATAACTAACTCCTTACATTATTTATATAAATAAGGGTCGTCCCAAAAGTAAAATTTTGAATCATGAATGAACTTTTTATTTGATGACTATATAATTCGTAGGGTCAAATGTTACTAAATAAGTAGTTAACTATATCAGCATACCACGAAATTCGCCATTCATTAGTTACATATAATTGTTCATAAAAAAATCATTTATTTCATCATTAAAGTTAACATTTTTTTCCTGTTCAAGCCTTGGCAAATGGACAGTTATCTCATTATCAATACCCTTCATATCCACTACCTGAAAATCAAAGTCGTGCATTAGAAGGACTCATATAATTAATCGTGGTTTTGCCTCCTTCTTTATCATTAAATATTTAATAGTAGAATGATCAATATGCACAATACATTTAGCTCCAATAAGATTAGATCTAAATTTATCAAAAGCATACACTATTGTAATTAATTCCTTTTCAGTTGTGGTGTAATTAATTTGAGTTTCAATAAGGGTTTTACTAGCATAGTATATCACTTTAAAAATTTTATCATATATTTGCCCTTATACAACCACTTATAGCATCATCACTTTCATCACACATTAATTCAAAGGAGTTTTCCCAATCAGGTGAAATAATAATAGGTGCAGTGATTAATTTTTCTTTTAATAAAATAAAGGCATTTAAGCATTCCTCATTAAAATCAAAGTTTGTGTCCTTTTCTAAAAGATGACACGGCGGCTTAACAATTTTTGAAAAATCTTTAACCCATCATGCCAAAAATACTTTTTACTCCTCTTACAGATGTAGGAGGTGGTAATTCAACAATAAGTTTATTTTTTTCTGGATATACTTCAATGCCATTTTTAGAAATCTTATGTTATAATACAATTACTCCTGCAACCATAAATTTATATTTTTCTCAATTGAGAACAAGCTTTATTTCTTCACTCTGTTTTAGAACTCTTGTTATGGGATCTAAACATGAATTGAAAGATGTTACAAAAACTAAGAAATCATCCATAAAAATTTCAATTCCTTTCCTAATTAAATCACAAAAAATTGACATTATACATTTTTAAGAAGTTGCAGGTGCATTTCATAATCCAAATGACATTCTTTTAAAAGCAAAAGTCTCATATGAACAAGTAAATGTTGTCTTCTCTTAATCCTCAAGAACTATGGGTATTTGGTGGCATCTGGAATATTCATCCAAAAAGCTAAAATAATGATGCCTCGCGAGTTTATTTAGCATTTGGTCCAAAAAAGGTAGAATAAAATGATCTTTCCTAGTAACGAGGTTTAATTTTCTATAAATAATACAGATTCTCCACCCACTAACTTGTCTTGTAAGAATTAATTCATTCCTTTCGTTAATAATTACAGTTACTCCCCCCTTATTAAGAACATAATCAATGGGACTAACCCAAGAACTGTCGGAAATATGCCAGTATCCAACCACTTTAAAATTTCTTTCCTAACAACTTCTTTCATTATAAGGTTCAATCTCCTTTGAGGATCAGCCTTTAGGCGTATGATTATCTTCCATCAAAATTTTGTGTACAGATTGAAAGGCTAATTTCTTTAATATCAGTTGATGTCCATCCAAAGGCTTTCTTATGATTTTTTAATTTCTCCAATAATTTTTCTTCTTGTTCTATAGTCAAGTATGAGGATATTATAACTGGTATTGTAGATGAGTTCCCCAAAAATGCATATTGTAAATGAGCAGCGAGCACCTTCATTTCAAGTTCAAGTTTTTTTTCAATTGAATGAATGAGAGGTTTACTATTTTTAGTAACATCTAAAAGTTCAAAATTTTTCTGAACATAATTTAAATCCTCAGTAATTATCTCATTTGATTTAACTTCAAAACCAATTTCATTTTCACTCTTCAGTTCTTTTTGATTTGTTATGACTTCACATCTTTCTTGGAAATGATTAACAATCATATAATCAATAATATCCATTCTATATCATTTACCATCTTTTTCTTTGTCAGGATACTTCATTGATTTAAGCGCATTAAATGTAATTTTGTGGTCATTAACTTTCATGGTTAATTCTCATTTCTGCACATCTATCATCACTCGTCCGGTGGCAAGAAAAGTTCTCCCAAGAATGATAAGAATTTCGTTATCTTCTTCCATATCTAACACAATGAAATCAACAGGGAAGATAAATTTATCCACTTTAACCAAAACATTCTCTATAACCCCCTTAGGATAGGTGATAGATTTTTCAGCTAATTGTAGGGTACAGCAGTGGGAGAAATCTCTCATAAACCTAATTTTCTAAAAATAGATAATGGCATGAGATTAATGCTAGCTCCTAAATCACATAAAGTTTTTCCATAATTTTTTTCTCCAATTGCACAAGGTATAGTGAAGCTACCAGGATCTTTAAGTTTTTTTATGAATTTTTTTTTGAATTATTGCACTACATTCTTCACACATTCTTCACTAAGTGCAACAAGTGCAACAATTTCATAATCTTTGAACTTCCTTTTCTTGTTTAAAATTTCTTTCATAAATTTGGCATAACTCGACATCTGTTCCAAAGCTTCTGCAAAAGGAGTATTAATTGTGAGCTTTTTAAATATCTCAAAAAAATTTAAAAATTATTAATCCAACTTTTGCAGTCAATGTCTTTAAGGAAAAGAAGGAGGTGGTCTATCAAAATTAATCTTAATTGGAGAGACAGGTTTTTCTACTTCTTTAGGAATAGTTTTTTTAGGTTTTAAGTTTCTTTATTTTCTCTCTCAACTTCATTCTCTTTGTGAACTCCAACATTTAATTCCCTTCCACTCCTAAGTTGGACAGCTTTAGCTTGCTCTTGTTCTTTATTTTTATCTTTAGATTGATTTCAACATTGCTAGGAAGTGTTTCCTGAGGTCTATTAATAAGTGTGTTAGCAATTTGTCCCATTTAATTCTCAATATTTTAAATAACATCACTTTAACTTTGTAATTAATTTCCCATATATAACACCACTTCTTATATTAACAACTTCTTCTCCTTAATTTGTTGGTCACTACTATTACCATGAGGATAAGTGGGTCTATAGTTAGAACTACCTTGGTTATTCCAGTTTCCCAATGGGTTGACTTGATTGCTCCGCAATTGTTGACTTCCACCATCAGAATTGAAATTCCAGTTAAAATTGGGATAATTTTTCTATCTTGGGTTGTAATAGTCAAATTAAGGGTTATTAGGTCTATTATTAATAACATTTAAAGTTTATAATAAGCTTTGAGAATCAAGCATCTGTCCTAATGAATTTTCTTCAATCAAATGGGGTGTTTGAGAAAAATTCATTCCAATTTGGTCTATTTTCCTAAGTAATGCTGTAACTTGAGATGCAACCATCGAAATAGCGTCATTACTATGAATATTGGCTACTTTCTTTGGATTTTCCCTTTCAGAGGGCCATTAAAAATTATTGATTGCCATCTCTTCAATTAATGCATTAGCTTCATCAAATGCTTTTAACATTAATGAACCTCCAGCAGCATTGTCTATGATTGATCTAAAGGATACTACTAACCCATTATAAAAAGTTTGAATAATTAACCAGTCTGGTAAATAATGATGTGAATACTTTCTAAGGAGTTTCTTAAATCTTTCCAAGTTTCATTTATTGACTCTCCTTCATACTGAGTAAAAAAAGTAATATCATTTCTGAGTTTAGCAATTTTTAAGGTGAAAAATACTTAGACAAGAATTGTTGTGTTAAATCTCCCTAAATTCTAATAGATCCATGTGCTAATGAGTTTAACCACATCTCACCTTTATCCCTTAATAAAAAAGGAAAAAATTTAAGTCTGACAACATCATTTGATATGTCATCATATTTAAATGTTGCACACAGTTCTTAAAAACATGATAAATGTAAATTTGGGTCCTCATATGGTGTTTCCCCAAACTGATTGTTTTGTATCATTTTATTAATTGCAGCATTAAGTTCAAATGAGTTGGCCACTACAATAGGGGTTTGTATACCTAAGTGAATTTCATCTGTTGTAGGGTTTACATAGTCCATTGAAGGTCTTTATATGTTATGATGTTCATTTTCAGCAGTTTGATTATCTATGTTATTTTATAATGTGTTCAGCATTTATTATAAATAGTAAAAGTATTTTTTTTTCTAATTTTTCTTATCGTTCGCTCTAATTCAAAATCGTAAGGCACTAAACCTTCAGATCATAAACTACACATACAAAAGGTAAAATTTCAGAAAATAAAAATACTCTTAAAAAATTATTAATTTTAAGTCTTTAAATTTTTTTTTATGTTTTTATGATTTTTTAAAATGAAAAAGTACTAAAATTAATTTGTAATTCGCTTAAAATAAATCTACAATTCAAATAAAATGCTAAGTCAAAAAGTTTCGTCGCGTCCCCGACAATGTCACAAAAAACTTGACCATACCCACAATTACGCAAATATTTATATTCCAAATATTGCCAAAATCTTGGCTCAAATTATATTTAGCGGCTAGTGTGAATAAATTAAATAATTTAGAAAAGAAAATAATAAGTCTTCACACTATGGGTGTTATGCAAGTATACGTATCGTTTCAAGTAATATAGGACTTTCTTTAAAAACCTCAGTATCGAACCCACAGTATCAAACCCATAGGTAATATGTAACTTCTTAATAATGACTTAAAAAAACTTCTATCTAAATTGCAGATAAAAATGATAGGAGAATGGTGTCAAAATTTTTGTAAAGAATTAAAACTAAATTTATGTGCAATCTAAAGTTAAGCAGAAAGTAAGAACAAAGTTTAAAAGACTGATAAAGTTTAAAAGAGTTCAAATATTAAGAAAAGATCTTTCCCCTTATAAAGAGATCTTGATCATTATAGGATTTAAATGATTAAATTTATAAAATGATGTATTGTGATAAATAGGAGCATACATATTGTTTACCCCCTCTCGGTGCTAACAAAGAACATTGACTAACCTTAAGTTTGTTCCAACTTGTGTAGTGGTTTTGTGTAGATTCTAGCCTCTCAATTCTACATTACCCACTATTCCCTCTCTATAGGACATACTAGGGACCCTTAGATCCAAACTTAAGATCGAATTGACAAAAGAATCTAGCCTGTCACCCTATAAACATCAATTCTACACCCATCAAAACTTATCTCTCTATCTATTTGCACTATCCTTAGATTGCAGTCACCCTCCTCGTAAGGTGGGTATGGCATTCACAAGATGTGTGAAATCATAACTCTCTTAGGTCACTATGTTTCTCAACAGATTTTAACCGCACAAGTGGCCAATTTACAAAGTCAATGAAGAATCAGTGAAAATGTCATCACAATTTTTAAAATAAAAAGAAATCTTTAAATCATTCCCATCCTACATGATTAATTCTCATATGCAAGGAGAAAGAGAGAAAAACTACTCAGAATTCATGGAGATAAAACAAAAACACATGACTTGTATTGAAATACAAGTCTTAACAATAAAAATTCAAACACAAATACAAAATACTTATCTTATGTCTTCTCTCCATGCAATTCCTGAATTTTCCTTCAAGCAATCTCTAAACTCTTCTTACACAAGACAAACTCTCTCAAATATGAACTCACGCACCCTCGCTAGATTCTCTAACTCTCCTCAAAGACCCCAAAAAGTCTCCTTAAATTCTCCTTTTTTGTTCAGCCATTGACCCCTTTTAATAGATCTTTGAAAATAACCAAGGGTCACTTCAAGCATCCATTCAAAATTTGTCCAAATTCATTGCATCTTCTAGAGAAATCATTTCTGACACTATGGCGCCACTCTGGGACACTATGGCGCTCGTCAAGTCATATAGCTGGTGCGATAGTGCCAAAGGCTGACTCTATGGCGTCAGATAGCTTTTGCTCCATTTTGCCCTCATTTTCTCTAAAGATTCATTTCTTGAACCTGAAACCAAAAACATGCAAAATAGCTTCCTTTAAAGTGAAATATCATAAAAAATGTGCATAATATATCATAAAAAATGTGCATAATAATAGGTAATTTTAAGTTGTATCAGTATTCCAAATCATCTAAAAATATAATTCCTTAAAATTTTCAAAACACTCTTTC
>NW_018164853.1:51937-66069 GCF_001263595.1 Phalaenopsis equestris
AAAAACGCTCTTTCTATCACAATTTGGTAGTGTTACAACTTCAATACATTTGGAGACATAGTCTACTGCTACCAAAATAAAGGTGTTTCATAAGGAAGGTATGAATGATTTAATAAAATCTATTCCTCAAACATCCACAATTTCCACCTCTAATGTAAAATTGAGGGCATTTTCTTTCTCCTTAAAATGTTCCCTATCCACTGGCACCTATCATAAGATTTGACATACTCATTCAAGTATCTAAATATGGCATGTCAAAAAAATCCAAATTGTAATATCTTAGTGGTAATTCTAAGACTTCCAAAATGTCCTCAAGATTTAGAATCATGATAGAATCTAATGATATCATCGACCTCTTTCAATGCACAGATCTTCTAAGAATTCGTCCTTACATCTTCTAAAGAGATAGATAACATCCCAATAGTTGAATATGGCTTCATAAGAAAAAAAACTACTTTCATGGTGGTAGTTCAAACCGTAAGGGATGGTCTTGCTGACAAGGAAGTTTACAATGTACCATAGGGTATGATCATTAGAAATGACGAGGAGTTTCTCATAAGGAAAACTCTCATTTATGCCAACCATACACTTCTAACAATCCTGCTACTTGAGCTTATACAAGTGATAAACTACCTAATTTTATGTACCCTACTGATTAATAATCTTCATAGCAAATTCCTGTAGTAAAAGGACCTATTGAGTCAAGCAAGGCTTGACATCCTTCTTAGTTACAAAGTGCCTAATAGTGGCATGATCAGTGTACACCGTGACTCTTATCCCTAGCCATCATTGAGGGTTCAGCTGGCATAGGATATGACATGAAAAATATTCTCTCCTCTTTTCAACATTACTTCTACAGCATAGTCATTTGCATCACACATCAGCTCAAAATAAATGATTCAATTAGGTGTTATAATCATAGGTACAGTAAATAATTTGGATCTTAAAGTCTCAAAGACAAGTAAGCATGTCTCACTAAAATGAAAGGGCATAACCTTTGCCAATAGGTGACATAAGGGCTTGGTAATCTTGGAAAATTCCTAAATGAATCTATGGTAGAATCAAACATGCCCTAAAAAACTTCTAATCCCCTTAGCAGAAGTGGGTGGTGGAAGTTTTTCTTTTATTTAAATTTTAACTAGATCTACCTTCATTCCTTTCTCAAAGATATTGTGCTTAAGAATATTCCTTTAGTGACCATGAACTGACAATTCTCTTAAATCAACACCAGGTTGGTCTCCTCACACTTTTGCAAAACCATTGCAAGGAGCTTCAGGCATGAGTCAAATGAGGAGCTAAATATAGAGAAATTTTCCATAAAAATTTCAACCTCAGTCTGAATCAAGTTAGAAAAGATCGATACTATGCAATGTTGCAAAGTGGTCGGTGCATTGTATAGTCCAAAAGACATATTTTTAAGGAAAAAGGTTTCATATGAGCTAGTAAAGGCAGACTTGTCATGGTCCTCAGGGGCTATGAGAATTTGATAGCATCTTGAGTAGCCATTTTGAAAACAATAGAAAGGGTGCCTTGTTGGCCTATGCGACATCTAGTTTATAAATGACAATGAAAAAATGGTCATTCCTAGTGGCTAAATTTATCTTCTTATAATTAATGCACATCCTCCATCATGTGATAATCCTAATGGGTATCAACTCATTCCTTTCATTCTCTACTACTATCACTCCCCCTTTATTGGGGTTCTTCTAAATCTTATAGAAACAACCCCTAAAGGTTTCAATCTAAAAAGAGAAAGAAAACCCTAAGATAAAACTCTTTCTAACCAAAATCTACCCTTTCTTACAACCTTATGTCCTCCATGATGCCTTAGATTTATCTTCATAAACATATATATAGACAAAGCTTGAGAAAGGAAACAAAATTCTTCCTAAAATTTGTTTAGCGAGTCTTGCAAGAGTGCAGTGAATCTAAGCATAGAGGCACCGTGATGTCGGTAGTAGTGCACAAAATGTGGGAAGAAGGAGCGTGGGCGCGCTCTGAAGTTGGGTGTTGACTCTTTGAGTCCGTGAGGCTGTGCCTATTTTGGGTATGAGCATGCTAGTGCACACGGGTAAGCCATAAAGGCCAGCACAGATGCGCTAGGCTGAATATCTGCTGAAATTCATCCTTTTTTGCTCTGAAATTGCGGTCAACCTATCACATGCATAAATATAAAAAAATTACCTTTTTCAAGCATAATGTCAACATAAATGATACAAAAACATAAGTAAACATGCCATAAATATATCACATATGTCACTCACATAAAAATATAATAACTACTATTATTTTTTATGATTCTAGAAATGCTAATATTATTTTAGATGAATTACATAAAATTGCATTCACACAATCATATCTCAAATATCTTTCACTATTAAAGATCAAGTATGCACTTTGAAATTTCCTCGTAGGAACATGTGAAAATAATTAAAGGGTAAAGTATTTGCACTTTAAATCATAGAACAATGGTTTAAAGAGAGTCATAAAATATGATAGATTGAATTTTGTATGAATAAGCAATAAATAATGATTTCTAACTATAATCAAGTTTCTTCAATTGAACTTTTCTCTCTACGAAGCTTCTTTCCTTCCTTTAGTGAGGAGTTGACATCTTTAGACCCAATTATATAGTTGATAGAAATTAAGAAAATCATTATCCATCGACTATTGTTCTAAGGGTGAGAAAACTAAGCCACTTACAAAAATCACCAAGGCTAAAACTAAATATTTTACATTAAATATAATTTTTATTTTTCTTACTTTGGCCATATTAAAATATTATAGATAGGGAAACCTAGTTTATCAAAGGGATATTTACATCTTCTTAAAATTATTTTTATGCTCAACCAGTCAATATATTTTTTTGTATATTATCAAAAAATAAAAAAAAGTTAGAGGGGGTGATATGTTGAAGAGTTTCCCAAAATCCTCTGAGTTTATTGTGCTACATTAAAAACGTAAATAGAATAAACACCTTATAATTTATGCTTCAACATAAAAGCTATTATACTTGTTACTTTTGATGCACCAAGCCTTAGTGTCTAACCTTTTCATATTACTAGTAACAAGGACAAGCTTTTTTATGATATCAATCTTCTTTAAAATAATAAAAATATAATGTGGCCTAACTTAAAATTATTTTCCATCACCATTGGATAGCTCACCATTTTATCCTTTTAGAGATCCATTCTTATGCAATCTTGAATTTGTGAAAAAAGAACCCCAATATAATAAATTTTTATCTCTTTAAGCGGGTACTGATGTTTAGGCTATCATGTTCAATTTAGGAACATTCAAATTTAAGGATTTAAACAAAAAGAATTGGCTGAAATTCATAATTCTAAAAATCTTTGCATGTATTATCAATGAATTTAGAAAACCTTCATTTCAACCAAAAAAAAAACTACTTTAATCATAAGAAAGTATATATATAAAACATGAAGTTTAAATTCAATGTACATTTGTTAGTTAGAATTGTACTCCTTAGGCAAGGTAACGACTATAACTTCAAAAGGGCTTTCATAACCTAAGTCAAACCAGTTTTCTTCTTCAACCTAAAATACACAAAACATTCACCCTATCTTAATTAAAAAAACAATAAAACATAAAGAAATTCAAGTTGACCTCTTATATGCAGGCTAATATTTTTTTAGTAGTAATACTTAGATAATTGCAGATAAGAACAAAATCTTTAATGAATTTGATTCAATGCCTTTCATCATAGATTAAATTTTAGGGAGACATCTCTAACATAACAACATAAAGCAGAGAAATTCCAAAAATAATTCCTCATAAAAATTCTTAACAAAATGAAGGAAACTTGATTAAAATTTTAACATCTAAAGAAGTTATCACTATTCATTAAAAAAAATGAAATATAAAAAAAAGGAGATAAGTTAATATTCATAAGTTGAGAAAAAGAAGGCTCTAGTTGTTAGCCCCATGTGCTCATAACATTATTTTGATGATTATAAAGTACAAAATAGAATAATTAGACTAATGGATTCTCTTATTTGAGTTAAGTGGTCATAGATAACATGTCTATCATAACAATGGAGACAAAATACTACAAACCAACGTAGTAAAATAGTACTTGTGGGTTTCATATATGAAATTCATCTTCTTAAGACTACATGAATTTTATATCGCAAGAAAAAAAGTGAGATCTATTAAAAAATGATTGATTTTGTGTAGAATAGTATCATTGGAAAATTTATTGGCTTTGACTTCTAAAATTCATTTCATAAAATATATTTAAAAATTTAGTATTTATTACTTCATAAAAGCCTAATTGCATTAAATATTTTGAAAATTACAATAGTTTAATCTTATAAGAAATAAAATATGATTGGAAATAAGATAATGTGCTCCACAAAGTTTAACATGTCTCCATACAATTGTTATGGGCATCTGTAAGAGATCGCAACACTCTACAAACATATAGAATCTCAAAGTGCTGAATAATAGTCATAATTGTTCTCTATTAAAGTTGCTGTTCGTGATAAGATTTATTTTTTAATAAGTTTTAATGATGTGCATTAGCCCATTGAATTCAAATTTTGTCCATATAATATGAAATTTTGGAAGATTTTATGCCACAAAAATATAACTTTTTGTTACCTTATTATTTAGACTTTAACAATTTAGCAATTTGTGTGTGTGTTTGTGATTTTAAGAATTTGAAAACTAAGCGGCCCAAAACATTTTTAAAGAAAGAGAAATAAGAGAGAAGTAAACTTCCTTCATCAAGGAAAACAAATAAATAATCAAATATATTTCTTGAATATCTTGGTTTCTTCAAATGCATGTGTAAATGCCCATTTTTTAATTATTGTTCATTATAAATTGTAATTATTCATGTATTGTGTTTTTTTGTTCTAATGGTGACTCTGATAATTATACATTTGTCAAGAAGAAGGAAGACCAAAAAGGTATTCGTAAAAGATTCACCACCTCAAGGAAAACTAATTTTCTTATTGCAGGTTATGTAATAATTCTAAGTGTGGCGAACATTTAGATATGGATATATGATATACCTACTCAAAGAAAATCACTGTCTTTATATTATTTTGTGTTTTATTATAACTTATACATTATGAAATTGATTTTGAAATATTTTAATTCCATACTTATTTTACATGATTTTCAAAATTAAATCAAAACAAAATATTTGAGTTAAGATCATATAATTATTGTCAACATAAATTAAGGTTGTGAAATATAAAGTGGACATCAAATCCAAAGAATGAGAGGTTTAAGATTCAATGGCTCAATCAAGATTGAATTGTAAGTTGAACCAGATGATGTATAAATATTTAAATTATGTTAATATAAGCTAAATAATATAATAATGGTATTTTAATATTTTGTTATAGATTAAATAAATCATATTTTAATTTAAGACAACACTTTTAAATATTTTAAATCAAAATTTTGACATTTTTTTATTTTTAATTTAGATAACTTATGTGTAGTAATCCGATCAAAATCAAAAGGCTAAATTGGACAAAATTTTAACCAGTTAGCTCTTTAAAATTTGATTTGGTTGATTTGTTAGTCAAATCAATCCTAATTCTAATAGGCTCATTCTCATTGCTATGTAGAAATGATTATTAGTTTGGACTTAATCGATTGAATGACTGGTTCACAATTAAATCAGCCACTGTAGCTGGTTTGGTTTAATTGTAAAACCATGGCATAAATTGTCATTTTTTAATAATACAAATTAGAAAAATAAATGGTAAAAGTTTGCTAAAAGAGTACTTTTTAATCTTAGAGCAACTTAACTCACCTCCCCACTCCCTTATTTTAAGCTTGCATGAACCAATAATTGGTATCAAAGGCTCACTCTATACTAATTGGCTTCACATCTAAAAAGTGGTATCTAGGATTTATGCATCGAATTTTCTTACTAATTTATTATATCATTTGATCATAATGTGAGAAAATTGAATAAAGTTCACTCCACAATACAATCACTACTATTTAATGACATTCCTTTTAATTGTTAGAAAATGGATAATGATTTATTGATACTCTTGTGATATGAGAAGTTGTAAACATTATTTTGAAAGAATATAACGCTCTTTTAATTAGATTGCAAAAAAAAATTCCTAAACCAATAAAAAATTAAACCCCTGTTGAGCTTTAAGCTTACTTGAAAGCAATTGGGTAAATTCTTTATTTTGTACACTCAAATATGATGACTATATAGATATATATAATCAAGAATAAGAAAAGAAATTTGAGATAAGTTGGTTGTTGAGTGTGATCTAAATGATAATGAAAAAACATGAAAAAAGGTTATTTTACATGCTCATTATTTCTAATTATATTATTTTTTGCAGGAATTTTTATAAAAAAATTTTGAGCAAAGAAAATAAATTTCAATTGTAGCACCTTAATGTTATCTATTCAACATTGTAGTGATATATCCAATAGGAAAAGTGACAACGAATAAAGTGCACCTCAACGTCATCCCTGTAACATAATTACGCTATGTTTAGCACCTTAACACTGGATGTAAAGCTCCTCAATGCTAGTAAGGAGAAATATTTTCTAATAAATTTTATAACACAATGCCATAAAATTAATTTATCAAGAATAGAAAACTTCTTGATAAAGAGAAAGGCATCTAAGTATCATACTTCAGAGCATCAAAGCATAAGAAATAATATAATTCACACATTAAAATAGAGGACTTAACACTACGATGCTACAAGTAGGACTAGAGTGCTAGTATCTTAGCATTGTTGTAAGATGCTCCAAAATATCAAATTTTGAAATAATTTTCAAGCTAGTTGTTGCAGTTACTAAGATAGGTTGAGAAGTTATCATTTGGGCCCCACTTGCTATAAATATATGGTGCTAAGAAGTTTTAGTATGAGAAGCATACATGTTTTGATGTGGGAAAGCATGCAGAGAGTGAGTAAGAGTATAGAAGAGAGAGCAAAACAGGAAGGGAAAGGATGAAGGAGAACAAATATCATGGGCAATAATCATAAATCTCTTGGATATTTCTTTCCAATTTATTTATAGTTGTAGTTTGTTAAATCTAAAAGGTTGATTTTCTTTTGCTTTTGAGTTTTATTTTGGTGTAAACATGAAATAAGTTGTAGAACTCTAAATTTTTTGTTAAATATACTATTTTCTATTCAATTTGCATTCTTCATACTAAATGATTAAAATTTATCATGTTAATTAAATTTTCATTTAGTTTTTATATTGATCATACACTCACGTCATATTTAGTGTGATCTATTAGTATCAAAAGAGTCATAAAGAAAAAATAAAAATAAATTGACAAATCTTCGAGCAGGATAACATTTATTTAGTACATAAAATTGAAGAATAAATGATTTTAATACAATCAAATTTTCTAGATTATATAGACATGTGATGAGTTTCTGAGATTGGTTAGCTACTCTAAGTTCTTGATAAATATTGTAGAATAAAATTATTATTGTTTGAACTCATGATCTCAAATTCAAATAAGGCAGGAATTTAGTATATATAAGTCACTCTTCTTCAAAAAAAACTAATTAAATAATTTGTTTAGACTTTTTCTTAAATTTAAATTAGTAAAATTTGTTATATAAAATTTATATTATATAAAACTAGCAATTAGCTCAGCAAACCTTGAAGTTTGATCCTCACAAGAATGATATTTGACGCATTTATATATTACATGAACAACATGTGCACCTATGCATACTCTTCAATCTAATCAAGTTTTTAAAATCATTGTCGGGGGTTAATAGTTAATTTTGATTAATTTATTTTAATCCATCTTTTTGTGTTCTTATAATTGTTAAGTGCTTAGTATTATCAAACTTTATTTTTGTTTAGTAATTTATTTACTTAAGCTCTATAGCTTTCTAGTTAATTGTTGATTATCTATTTAATAGTCATTTTGTTAAAAAAATAAAATTCTCATGTATTATTTTTTATTTGTTATATCTTATGGCAATTACTTATTGTCGGTTTTGTTCATGTTTTTGAATTGTTTTAGCCAGGTGATATGATTGTAATATTTTTAATCACAAGTGAATCCAAAAGCTTTTAAAGGGGGGTCACAAATTTGCTTGTATGAGTAGAAGTCTGAATGAAATTACTTTTAGTTTATATTAAATGATCAGATTGATTCTTATTAATTATTGTTTATTCTTTTCATCAAATTAATATTTTTAAAATATAATTTTTTTCAATCTAAAAAAAATTAATTGGGTAAAAAATGATTTCAAATTATTAAACTTTTAAATAATTTAATATGTAAATAATTAATCAAATGTGCTATATATATTATATAATATTAAATTTAATAGATTGAAATTTTATTTTTTATCAAAAATTAAATTAGAGAATTGTCATTATATTTTGTTTTCTATTAAATGTTTTTCAAAATAATCCCAAATTTATAGTGAAATTTTCATGATGCACATTATTTTACTTAAAAAATAACAATTCATTTTAATGAAATTTGATGTCAATTTTAAAATGAATAAATTACAATTTGGTTTTAATTTTAAACAAATAAAAAGAAGTTAAGTGATTAAAGATCTTTTTTATTATATAATAATTAATTAAATTAAAAATTAAAAAAAATTAAAATATGCGAAGTAAAAAAAATGACTTTTAAAAAATGAAAATGATAATATTTTTTTATGTTATATGACATATTTGAGCAATATAAATATAGGAAGTAAAAATTTACTTATACATAGAAATTGGATGATATATTCCAATGGTCTGGTTCTCAAAGATCTAGGGGTGTAAACGAACCGAACACGAACGAACAAAGCTTTTGTTTGTGTTCGGTTTGTTTGAAATTTAGTTTGTTTGAAATAAACTCGTGTTTGAAATTGTCTATAAAGTCACTGTTCGTATTCGTTTCATAACGAACAAGCCGAACACGAGCCGAACATGAGCTGTTCGTGAACGACGAGCCAGTTTAACATCCCTAATATTAAGATATATAATTAATATATTATATTAATCATATAACTTACATTATATAAATATATAATATTTATATTAGTATAATACTAATATAGTATATTAATATATTATTATTATTAATTTATTATATATTATAATTTATAAAATTAATTTTTTAAAATATCATAAATTTTTTATATATAATTATTTTAAATTATTTTATATTTCGAATAATAATGATTCGGACGCGAATAAGTTTAACTAGCCAAACTAAAAATAAAAATATTCACATTCTTCTCATTTGCGTATCAAACGAATGGAACAAGAACCGTTTGACAGCAGAGTGCGATCTGACCGACCAAAACTATATCATTAAAAATAAACAATTAAAACGCTCTCTTGAAGTATAGATTTTTCTAGTTTGTCGTTCGCCGATTCTACGGTGTGCCAAACGCACGGGAAGCGCGGAGGGAACCTCTCTGGTCGGAATACTTCGCGTCAAATTCTTTGGGAGGATGGCGATGAGGGATTTGGTTACCGGCGGAGCGGCTTGCGCCGTCCCCGGTAGCTCATCATCCTCGAACCCCTTCGGAGCCCTTGCGAACGCCATTCTGGGATCATCCAGGAAAGCCCAGGTGCTGCTTAGGTTTTCCTTATTTCTTTTAATATTTATTTGGGAATTTGGATTTGCCTCGGATTTACTTTTGCCCTTTATGAGCAGTAAAGTGGTTTGCAGTTCTTTGTGTAATTTTGTTATAGTTTTGTTCAATTTATTTTTATTTTGTATCTGAGTATGTGTACTTATTGTGGTTATTTCTATTTCTGTGTTGACTATGTGAGTTTAGTTGTTGAATACCAGGAGAAGTTTCTTATCCCGGGAGTTTTGTAGTTTTCAGTTAGTTGAAGAGCATTTGCATAAAATCAACCAGAAAAAAATGGAAATTTTAGCTTGCTTTGATGGTTGGAGCTCTCAGGTGAAGGATGGGATGCTTGAATTAGCTGCGTGTGTTAAAAAAGCTATGCATTCTAACCTTAGGGGATTTATAGTAGCGAATTTAAGTAGGATTTAACTTAAATATTGCTCAGGGACTTTATGGCATGGTCGAGCTACAGCCGGAGCACCACCCGGACCCTTGGAGATGATCGCCACCTATGATGAGTTACAAACAGAGCAGCTCCTCGCCATCAGAGGAAGAACGCCTCAAAGTCAATAAATTGAAATATGGAATAATCAAAATTGAAGCCTAACACTATGAATAAAGTATTTATAATAGGGATTAGTAGTAAGAATAGGTAATGATCATAATAAGAAAAAAAAATAGAAAAGGAAGGGCATAGAATAAGCAAGGAGTAAAGTAGGAGAATCATAGAAAAAGGAAAGGGAATAGGAGGGAACCGGAAATGGAAAGGAGTAGGGCTGGACCGCGACTCTATAGTAGCTATAGTACCGCGACGCGGTTAGCTCTCACATCAATCTCCCGGTGTTGAGTGAGCTTCGACTTCATTCGTTGTAACTTCTGACTCCTTGTGGCACTGTGTCAAATCCCCTGGTAGATCGATCAAATGGGCTTTGTCGTTCCAAAACACATTCTGATAAAATATATATCTGTCTTCTTTTAGCGCAACCAAATCTGAAACTGTAGATTGACGAGTATTCTCACGAATCAGATATTGTTCTACTTCATTTGTAAACTATTTCTTCCACTCCTTGTACTTAGCGAAATTGAGCTGATAAATCAGTATGCGAGCAGAAATCAACTCTGGGGTAAAATCTGTGGCAGGCTACGCCACTCTTAGTAGCAACCATTCAGGAGAGACACTTTCTACATTATTATGACTTGGATCCCATTGAAGAGTTTTCTTTCCCATCAAACTTCTAATATAAATTTCAAAGTTGAGTTTCATCCCTCCTATCTGGACATCCGAGATGGGTACCAAATTGAACGGAATCTAACATCTAAATAACTCCTTGAACTATTCTTGACGTGGCACAAAAGAGTCTCATTTCTGACATTCAGGACCTATCTTAGTAGGGCCAACTCAAGGATTAGTCTATATATTTGAAAGGTCTAAATTTCTCTTATTTGGGATTTTCTTGTATCTAATATCATCTCCTCAAACTCATGACCCCTTTGGACATCAAAGATCAGTCATGCTGATGTTCCGCTCAACACCTGCAAAACGCTAGCTGAGACACCATAATCTCGCATGTTGCCTATCAATTACATTAGAGTCACTACCTTCTAGAATAACCACTATTACCTCAAATAGAATCTCTTTCTTAGGGTCAACTGGAATCTCTTTCGTGCGGGTCAACTGGAATCAATTGCATCTCTTCCTTGTTGGCTGAAAATTGAGAATCCTCTCTGAAGTTTGCATCTTCTGAATTACCGTTTATCTCTTCAACTGAAAGTTGATCCTCCTTTATGTTCTTACCGTCTTGAGTATCTACTATGTCATTACTCATTACTCAATTTTTCAAGAACGCCATGCTCAGTGAAACAGATCACCCCCTAATTGTATAGTCTGATTCAACATGCCTAAATCCATGACACATGCAACACTTCCTGGCTGTGACCTAGGGATGCGGATTGTTTCCACCTATTTTCCACTCTAAATCAGTTTTTCCTTAGATGGGATTGTCTTAAGTGTTCTCATGGTGTAGTTTGCCTGTAAGATCTCAAGATTGAACTTCGCCTGTAAGATGACGTGGTTGCTCGGTGATATGGTCTGTCCACTTCTAAAGTTAGGGTTTGAATTTTCTGTCCATTTGCTAACTCTTCTTTCGGCCTCCTATGATACTGGACTACAAAGCGTCGTGGCCAGTCTTCTACATCACTAAAGTCCTCCCGATGGAAATGATTCAAATCCTCCTCTCTGACTCCCCTTCGACTCTCACGATCTCAGTCGAGGTTAATCTACCCTTGGGTTTTATCTTCATTATTCGCAAGTCTTTGCTGAAGTCGACGAATCTCCCGTTGTATCTTTTTCCGGGTAGGCTCGGGTGTGTATCTCCTTGGTGGCATAACTAGGGTTTAGATTTGGGAGATGAAAGAGGATGTATGAAACTAATCGTTGACGTTCAGAATTTGATTTGGGTTGCTGATTTTGAAAGTCAGCACAAGAGAATTAGGGTCGAGTCAAAATGTGGCTAAAACTTGGGAATAGGAAAGAAAAAATTTGGAGGACGCGGCTTGGAAAGGAGCAGATGCTAGGAAGTCCTAGGATAGGACTAGAGTTAGACTAGCTCTGATACCAAATGATACTAGAGTTAACTTAAACCACAATTTTATTGTTGAATTCAAATAAAATGCAATGATGACTCTCAACATAGACAATACCAGCATGCTAACTATCAAACGACAATGACGACTCCAACAAGAATAAAACAACACGAAATAAGAAATAAAATGGTAGAACTCATAAACAACTATCTAAAGAGGAGGGTGGCTGGTCGGCTGGAAAGGAATGGGGCATGGTAGCACCGGAGGGAACCAGAATAGTGTAGGTGGCAGTGTGCTGGAGAAGGTGGGCAGTGAACGGAAGATGACGACGACAGTCTGGACAGTGACCGGAAGATGACAACGACGGTTTTAATAACATCCTGGAGGGTGGACAGGGCTCGAAAGATGATGACGACGGTGTGGACAACAACCTGGATTGTTGATAGCTCTCAAAAGATGACAACGACGGTCTGCACAGCATTTTGGAGGGTGGACAGCGCAGGAAGATGACTACAACGGTCTGAATAACAACCTAGAGGGTGGACAATGCCCAAGAAATGACGATAGCAGGCTGCGGTGGGGATTCGGTAAATATCTTATGAGGGCCAAGCTATAGCCGGAGCTCCACCTTGACCCTTGGAGACGGTCACCACATTAGAAAAGTTAAAACCAGGGTACCTCCTCACAGTTGGATACAACCCTCGGTAGGGGAGAACGCCTCAAAGGCAGCAAATTGAAATCTAGAATAATTAAAACTGAACCCTAACACTATCATCAACATATTCATATTAGGGATTGGTAAATAGAATAGGTAACTATCATAATAAGAAAGAAATATAAAAGGAAGGACATATTATAGACAAGGAATAAAATTGGAGAATCATAGAAAAGGAAATGGATTAGGAGGGAAGTGGAAAAGGAAACGGGTAGGGCTGGACTGCGGTATAGTATCAACTACAGTACCGCGACCCGGGAAGCTCTCACTTCACTAAACCTTTAAACTTAGGTAGGGTTCACTAGACCCACAATCAACTTGTCAGATCGACCTAGCTCTAACAATTGTAGCATAACTACTCGACAACCTCGGAGGAACTAGCAACTTTCTCTAGAATTTACTAGCCGTTTACCAATCCAAGTTCTTAATCTACACATCACTTATATTATAACTAGTAATTGATTGGCTTTGTTTTATTTTTTTTTTTTTTATGATTATAGCTTATTTTGTAGCATTTTCTATATCGCTCATGCTTCGATTCTCGTCTATAATTGGGAGTTGTGGAGGAATTCAAGTTTACGCAATTCTTTGCACTCAATTTCATTTTATCGTTCCATTGCCTCTACTCCATAATCTACTCTTCTTTGAATTTTTTTCTCTTTTTCTCTATGGTAAGTAGTGCTTTGGGATAACTTATGGACAAACAAATCAAGATCCAACATCGCCAAGACTAACAGACGTATTTTACAAATCCAAATTAATTCAACTAATTCCCAACTAATCATGCTAACTCCTCCAAATTGGCCCCATATTATCTTTTGCTTTTCTTTTCTTTCATGTTAACTATCGACTCTTAGGATTGGAATCCCAAATGCATAATACCACTATAAAAGAAAAAGCCCACATAAATCAGAAGTGATCAAGGAAAGCAAAAGACCAATAACCAAAAATCCTAAACAAATGAGGACCCTTTGACAGCTATTTATGGTATTCATCATGTTCCTTAGACCTTTTTGTCTAGTATATGGTACACATAAGTTGTTATAAGGATGTTTACTACTTAGGAGGTCCCATAATAATGACCTTGATGTTGAGGAAAGATGGAAGCGATGAGTTTCCCATCATGAATACTTCATGGCCGTATAATCTCATGTTCTATAGGTGCATAACTACGTCCAAAAGCAATTTCCTAGAAGAATATGCAAAGTTAATACATATAAAACAGCCCAATGCTTATATATATATCCGATGGA
>NW_018164853.1:66093-83182 GCF_001263595.1 Phalaenopsis equestris
TATATATATATATATATATAAAATTGGCTATCTTCTAAAATGGTGTATATGTTTAGATGCTAAGTAGAGAGTCTTCTATCAGTATAAATGCTCAAACCACCCAAAACTTGTGTTTGTCATTTAAGTTTTTCATTCTCTCAGATCATTCACTACCATCAATGCTTTTACTGTTACAATTTATTTTTCTTTCAATTTTATTTATTTTAATATTTACAACTGGAGTTTTGTCGGAAAGAAAAGGTTGTGTGTCATTTTACCTAGTCATTTATCTATGCTCTAGCCCAACTATTTTGGTTTTAACCTTAGCTGCGATATAGTCATTAAATGTGGCTGTTTTCATATTTTTCGACTTGATTTTATATCAACTCATCCTTCACATATTTTATCTTTTGCTAGTCATAATTAAAATGGAAATACAATTCCTTTTACACTGAACTTGAATCACAAAAGCATTTATTAGGGCCTATAGCTTTTTTTAAATTATTATTATTGATGAATTGTAATTGAAGGGCCTTTTTTGATCACTTTTATTTTTATTTTATATTTTTTATGCTTAGATGTGAAGTAAAGCATATTTGGTGGCGATATTTATTTTTAAAAATACTCAAAACATGTAAAAAGATGTTTTGAGTGTTTTTAGAAATAAGTTAATTTATTATTTAAAACAAAAAATAAATACATGTAAATAGTACACTAAATAAACATAATTTTAAAAATAAAAGTAATAATGGGAATTAAACAAAAAATAAAATTTATTCTAAATATGGCTTTTGGTTTTGTGGTGCATATTTTTTTTGTGCCTTTAGATGGATAAATTATTTGTCTTTTGTTAATTATGTGCTATTGATGGTGATTATATATTTTCTTGTTTAATATTTATGGTTGGTTATGTTGTACGTCTTTATTTGAATGAAACAAGCGCAAGCTGCTTTGCTTTTCAGGGCAATAGTGCTCTTTTGCACGTTAGATTGCACGTTAGATGTGAATGAGACAAACACACCTTGCTTTGCTCCTCATGTCAATAGACCTCTTTTGCAGTTCACTCACCATATTTTTTTTTCTTATTGAGAGTGCAATTTTCTTATTTATAGGTTTGTTTTGAGAATAGGGGAATGCATTAGTGTCTTATCTATAAATTTTTAGGGAACAAAAATCAAGGTGTAAAAACCTTGAATTTCAGTTGAATCTGGTGATGCTTGGCATCACGTTCATTCTACTTTATTTGGAAATTTGTTCGTATCATAGTTTTTAGTTTGTGTGGAGAAAGTTTGAGAGTTAAGTTGGCGATGTATCTTAAAGCGTATGCTAATATCCATGAAATGTATTCAAATTTTAATTTTGATAGCGCCAGAGAGTTCTCTATAGATTCAATGCATAAAAAATTAACTTATTTTGATGAACAGTATTCAAGGGTTTGCTAATGCATTATTCTTAAGTGATACACTACAACTTAAACTGTCTTAGATGAAAATTAGAAAATATCGGCTAGATGTTACTGAATAATAATACACTATCTTTTAACCTAGTTGTGGTGAAATATTAGATTTGTTACATCAATTTTGGAGAGAAAATGGTAAAATTAGTTAATATGGTTAGGAGAGAAAATTTTACATTTCGAGAGATCGAGGGGTTGTTTGGTTGGCTGAAAAAGTAATGCAGAGTAAGATGAATGTATTGTAGAAGTAATGTATTGTATTTAAAATACTTTGGTGTTGTTTGGTTCACTGTCAAATAAACAGAAAACTTTAATTTTTTTTATTTGGTTTGAAGTAAAATGAAAATACTATATTTCAATGTATTTACAAATTAATGTGTTAGCCGATAGTGGCCGGCAACGGTGGTAGGTAGCGATGGTGTGCGGGCGGCGATGACAAAAACAGGTTGCGGCGGAGGTAGGTGGGCGATGGCGACAGAATTAGGAAAAATAAACCAAAATTTGAATTTCTCACAAACAAGCGGCTGAATTTTTAGAATCCTCACATTAGGAAGGCAATGCACCCCTAATGCTGTTGACTAAACCTCCCCTAAATGGAAAAGGAAAAGTCAATGAAGATTAAGGAATGTTATAAGTTATTGGCGTTAAAAAGATTATAATGGTGTTTTCGCTTCCTTCAGCTTAATTAACAGATAGTTCAAAAAATTAATGTTGGAAAGAGAGAGATGAATTGCTATAAAGTATCATTGTGGAAGAGGATAATTATAGGGTTTATGGAAAATGGACATATATAGTAGTATGATGGAGTATGGATTATGGGATAATTCTTGATGGGTATGAAATACGAGATAAAAATGTGATGTGAGATGCTATACTTGATCTTATACTAGCTCACATGAAAAGAACTCAACTGTTTCCCATCTCACAAAATGGACTATGCCATTGGTCTAGAATGAACTTGGCAAATACGTCCTGTATGACCAAATCTCATGCATAAAAAAAAAAAAAACATTTTACATAAACAAGAGGCAATGATGAAAATTCCATGTGTAACAAAATTTGTGAGGAAGAAAACATATATGTATTCTAATATATATAGAAACTGGTTAAATTACTAGTCAATATGTAAGCATGGAAGAGGTAGAAGTCCACACTGAAAGTGCCATATTCTTTGTTGTCAGTGACATCAAATTCTGATTTCAAAGTACTTAGAACATCACAAATCTTTCTTAAAGCGGTATGCTAGTACTTGAAGTCTTTACTTTGGTCGCACAACTTTGATTTTGTCTTCTTTATTTAGCTTCCGTCACAGTTGATTAATAAAATGATTACATTCCAATAAGGAAATATTTAAATTGCTAGTCAGTGTATTAGCAGTTATTATTAGTAGTGAATTTATGGCGGTATTTTTCTACCCAATCTGAACTAAGGTGAAAGTGAACCCTACTTGGGTGTGAAAATTAGTTGGCCGAGGACATGAAAAAAAATTCTTTAAGTGGCTTGCACTTAGAAGGAAAGTTCCTTTTATCTATTAATAGTTGATGATAAAATCTATTGGAAGCTTTTCATATAGTTGAAGATACCTCTTTACTCTATTTTGGTGTTGAACAAACTACATAATGATAGCTAAAGTAGTGATGGATCATATTTGAATTTGTGATTTTCCAGCTTCATTATAAGTTTTGCCGTAGATTACAGGTGATAGTAAAGCATGGTTCAGAGCAAGATATTGGTTTGTACAGTCTTGTTAATTATGCATTACTTTTTGTGTCTTTGGGCCATCAAATTATATTTTTAAAAGAATTTTCTGCTATTTCCTTTTGTGGGAACTTTCTTGAAGCAGGATTTGAAGGGGCTTCCAGAAGGCGGGGTTGCAGTACCTACTACCTCTTCAGATTTGAGACCTGAAGCTCAATTGACAAGCATCCCAGGTTCTGAATATGAGAATCAGCTATATCAGCAATCTGATGCTCAGGCAAATTCTTATTCTGCATTTTTTCTATCTTGATCATCTTGAAATCTTCTAACCCGAGTAACACGTGACAGAGTTCTGAATTTCTTCGTGGATTTTATTCTGGTGGTCACGGGAGTTTTGAAGATGTCTGGGGCGAAGTTCATCGACCTCCACTTCTACCTCTTGGTGGGATCAGGGAGAGTGATGGTCATTTTGCGGAATTCGAGCAGATATATGATGGTGGTGCGAATTCCAATGCCCACCAAACTTGGGATGGTAGGCTCCTATTTGTTTTGCAAGTTCTCTTGATTCTATTTCTGTTTTTCTTAAACTGCCATTATAATAAGAGATGCTTGACTCACTTTTACTTTTGTGTAACAGCATAGGATGTATTATTTTTTATTTTGATTCTGTTTGATTTGGCTTTCTTCTGTTTGGGCTTGTGTGGTTGCTTTTTATATTCAGTTATATCTCTCTTGATTGGAGGTCATTTATTTTTTATCTTTTTTTTCATATGGAGGTTATTAAGGTTGAAATCGTATGTAGTTTTGTTCATATTAGCTATGAGATTGTTATTTCTGCATCTAACTGTAAAAGAAATGAGAATTATCCTACTTAGAAAATCAGTTCTTATATCTACTCAAACTTTGTCCTTTTCAGAATACCATAATAGTTAATATAGAATACTTATTCTTGTGGTTTTTGGAAAGGCTTATGTTGTTGCATTCATTATAAGAGTTAGGTGAACTTGTCAGAGAGGTTGTTGTGGCATTTTGTGTTTATTGCACTATTAAATTATTAATCAGTTTTTTGGCAGAATCACCTTGCACAAGCTTTAGCAGTAATGCTGCAAAATTGGACGAGCTTAGCAGCTATCTTTTGAGATCATGGATGAATTTGATTGAGACATCTTTGGGTTTCCTAAGCAAAAGCTGGAGTCATGTTTGCTAATTTTACCTGCATCGCCATTTTAACTCTAGAATTTGTTGGATTGAATCTGTTGCCAATGAACCACTACAAAACTGTTTTTTTTTTTTCTTTCTATCCATGATTGGATAATGCACAATACAAATTTTATGATTCCTGCACGCTATTCAGTGTCCTGAAATTCAAAGGGTTTGTTTGAGATCAATTTTTTTTTTTGTTTTTGTTTTTTTTATTTTATTTATTAAACATGTTTGTTAGTATGGTTTTTACATGTTTTTTTAATAAATTAATATATTCGAAATAATTTTTAAGTGACTTGAGTATTTTTCAAAACAATCATACTTTAATCATATAATCAAACATGTTTTGTTTCAAATTGAAACATAAACAAAACAAAATAAAAATAAAAAAAAAAAAATAAAAAATAAAAGTGATCCCAAACGGCCCCTAATTAAGCTTGCTACTGCATTTTTGTTTGTCTTTTTGTTTTACTTATTGGTTTATTTTCTTTCTTCAGGACCACCACAAAGGGTTCTATCCAGTTTCTTGCACTATTTTGTGAATAGTGATCGTGATCGCTTTGGATTTCGCCCAATTCCTCTTCCTGCTCTGGGTTTGTCAGAAAGTGATAAACGATGCATACGTGATCGTAGCTGCATCATGTCCAGGCATATTTTTGCTGATAAAAATGAGCAGTATATTAATGAACAGGTAGGTCTGCATTTTCATTCAGTGCGGATTAATTTACATCAGTAAAATCCAAGGTTGTAAACACTCTTTAGTATGAATGAGTTGGGGTCCTTGCTTTTCTCAGTTCAGTAAGCATGGATGTGAATGTGCTCAAGTTCCTTAAGAAGCTGAAAAGTTTGTTTGTGTTTAATCAATTTATTATTTAGCTGCACAGGTAATGAAAATGAACAAAAATCAAGTCAATAACAATCACTTGCAGTGAGAATTTTTGAATTGGTTATCAAATTATAGTACAAAATATTTTGAGTATCATAGTACAACCTATTTTAAGTTTCATATATCTAAACGAGTGTTTTTTTTTATTTTTAGTTGTAAGTTATATGATTAAAAATTGTAAACATAAATACATAAATGACATTTTTGTATTGGTATCAGAACCTTTCTGTATTTTGTTAAGTATATCAACGTCTTATTGAGCTGAATATAATTGAGTTGGCTCTTGTTCGTGATTGATTCAGTTTCAAACAAGTTGAAATTTTTTGTTCAAGGTTGCCTCATTTACTAATTGAATGATCCAGTGTTGCTCTTATAGCATCAATCATGTGCTACTCACGAACATCAAAATATTTTGGTTGCCCTAGTAAAATCATCAAACAATTACTATCTACAAATTGTTTTGTTGACAATCATGAGCCACCCACAAATTGTAGATACAAGGGTGATTTATAAGGTGATGTCAATTTGAGAGGTGGATAGCTTTCCACAAACCCTATGCGCCACTAGAAGCAAACAAACAAAATAGGAAACTACAGGAAGAAAAAACTTGAAACAAAACTTAGCCACTTATCCTTAACAAGCTGAAAATTTTGTTTGTGTTTAATCAATTTATTATTTAGCTACACACGTAATGAAAATGAACAAAAAAATCAAGTCAATAACAATCACTTGCAGTGAGAATTTTTGAATTGGTTATCAAATTACATTACAAAATATTTTGAATATCATAGTGCAACCTATTTTAAGTTTCATATATTTGAAGGAGTGGTTTTATTTTTTTTTTAGTTGTAAGTTATATGATTAAAAATTGTAAACATAAATACATAAATGACATTTTTGTATTGGTATCAATAAATATATGCGCATATAGATACCTTATGTATTTCTTTAAGTATATCGATGTCTTATTGAGTTGAATATAATTGAGTTGACTCTTGTTCATGATTGATTCAGTTTTAAACAAGTTGAAATTTTTTGTTCAAGGTTGCCTCATTTACTAATTGAATGATCCAATGTTGCTCTTATAACATCAATCATGTGCTACTCACGAACATCAAAATTTTTGGTTGCCCTAGTAAAATCATCAAACAATTACTATCTAGAAATTGTTTTGTTGACAATCATGAGCCACGCACGAATTGTAGATACAAGGGTGATCTATGAGGTGATGTACAATTTGAGAGGTGGATAGCACTCCACAAACCCTATACGCCACTAGAAGCAAACAAACAAAATAGGAAACTGCAGGAAGAAAAAAGCTGAAACAAAACTTAGCCACTTATCCCTTATAACTACCCCCTTAGCTCCCCTCAAATTCCTCCTCCCCCCCCTAAAGAAAAAAAACCTCTCCTTAATTCCCCTTCTTGTGTATCGAACTAAGGGTTGCACTGGTCCCACTCGGACATTGGAATCATCCATGGCAGCTCCTAGGGTCTCCAGCCCCCATAGGCTGGACCGGCTGGGACTGACCGGTCTAGATCCGTCCCTCTTGGACCGGTGTACGTGTAACAACTGACAGAGCCTACGTATCAACACTCCCATCCTAAAGAAGCACCTTGTTATCAAGGTGGAACGTTGGAAACTGCTTCTGGATTATTTCATATGACTCCTACGTCACTTCATACTTTCCACTCAATCAATACCTCCCTTGCTTTAGCCACTCCTCGACGCATCCCTTCGACCTACAAAAGTTCCAGAACCACCTTTATATCTTCTATCAGTGTCGGAGGTAGTGAAGACGAGGGTATATGATCTCCAAATACATGAAAGACTGGATGTAATGATAATGAAGGTCTTAGCAAATGATGGTATGCCATTGCCCCAATATGCATCATAATCTCATAGGGTCCAAAGTATAGTGGAGAAAGCTTCTCGCTCCTCCTGGCGAGCTTTTTTGCCGGTACGGTCTCAAATTCAAGTAAACCATGTCCCTCAGGTTCAAATTATATCTCCCACCTATGTCCATCAACCTTCCTCTTCATGATCTATTGAGCCCTCGGTATATGTCTCTTGAGCTATTCTAATACCCTGCTTCTCTCTTCCAAATATTGGTCTATTCTAAATACTGGTGTAGTGTTGTGTCCATGGTGTATCAGGTGAGGTGGATCGCACACATACAAAATTCTAAACGGGGTGGTCTGTGTTGCGGCATGATATGGAGTATTTTACCAATACTCAGCCCAAGCAATCCACTTTGCCCAAAGCTTCGACATATTTGATGCAAATCAACTTAGGTATGCCTCCACATTTCTGTTGATCACCTCCGTTTGACCATCTGTCTGGGAATGATATGTTGTGCTCCTTTTTAGGAGTGTCTCTTGTAACCTAAAGAGTTCCTTCTAAAAGTGATCGAGGAACACATTGTCCCTATCTCATACAATAGCTTCTGGAACACCATGCAAACGAAACACTTCCCGTATGAACACCGTAGAGATTGAGACAACAGTGCAAGGGTGTCATATTGGAATGAAGTGTGCATATTTGTTCAGACGATCCACTACCACCAATATCACTGTATTACTCTCGGATCGTGACAATCTCCCTATAAAATGCTTCTTTATTTCCTCCTAAACCTTCACAAGTAATGCTAGGGGCTGCTGTAATCCTCCTGGCTCCATAGTCAAGTACTGGTATAATTGGCACACATTACACTTTTTTATCATATCATCTACATCGTTGTGCATCCTCACCCAATATAGCTCTGCTGACAATCGATTATATATCTTCTGTACTCCAACATACCCCCTAATTGCATTGCTATGAAACTCCTACAACAGTTTGGGGATGTATTTGCTGCCCTTGGTAACACAAATACATATCTTGGATGACTGTTAGGATCCTTTATCAACTCTCCCTTATCTTCCTCGGCCCTTCATCTTGCTCGCCCTCCAGCCGCAGGGCTTTCTAATCTAGAACCAGGGTATTGATAAAACTGTCAGCTAGGCCTCCTCTACCTTCTTTGATAGTGCATCAACAACTTTATTCTACAATTCTGACCGGTACTGAATTTCAAAATCATATCTCAATAACTTGGATAGCCACCTTTGATGCTCCACCATCACCACCTGCTCGAACAAATACTTCAAACTCCTCTGATCTGTCCTTATTAGAAAGTGTCGCCCCTATAGTGCCGCCACTTCTGAATGACCAAGACAATAACCATCAGTTCTTGCTCATACACGGACTTAGCATCGCCCTGGTTGTGAGCACTTGACTGAAATAAATAATAGGTTGTTGATCCTACATGGGAACACTCCTAATCCATATCCTGACGCATTCGTCTCTACCAAAAAGGGTCTATTGAATTCTGGAAATGCTAATACCGGAATGCTGGTCATTACTCTAGTTGATCGAAGTCTTGTGTTGTTGCGCCCCTCCAGTAGAAATTATATTTCTTCAGTTGTTCTGTCAGCAATCATGTTATTGTGTCGTACCCTCTCACGAATTTCTAGTTGTTCTCAGTGAGGCCTATGAATCTTCTCAACTCTTTCAAGCTCCTTTGTAAAGGCCAGCCCAACTTAGCCTTAATCTTGGATTAATCCGGTGCTACCCCTACTTTGGTCATCACGTGCTCTAGGTACTCCACATATGACTACCCAAAGGAACATTCCTTAAAGTTGGCATACAACCGGTGCTCTCTCAGTTTCTCCAAGACTGTTCCCAAGTGTCTCATATGCTTTGCTTCTGTATGACTGTAGATCAGGATATCATAAAAGTACTAGGATGAATTTTCAGAGGTTGGGTTGAAAAGCTTTGTTCATGAGAGACTGAAATATGATCGGAGCATTGATAAGGCCAACCGACATTACCAAAAACTTGTAATGTCCTTAATGAGTTCTGAAAGTTGTCCTGTGCACATCAACTAGATTCCTTCTTATCTAATGGTATCCCGACTTCAGATCGATTTTTGAGAAGATGATTGGTCCATAAAGTTCATCTAACAACTCAATAAACATGGGTATTGGAAACTTTTTCAGTACAGTTTCATTGTTCAAGGCCTTGTAGTCCACACAGAATCTCCAACTATCATTTTTTTTACCAAGAGAATTAGAGCAAAAAAGGAGCTCACAATGGCCTTGATAATCTCTGTTTCGAGCATCTCACGAATCAACTTCTCGATCTCATTCTTTTGAATCTGAGGATACCGGTATGGTCTGCACTGATAGGGGGAACTTCTTCCTTCAATGTGATGACATGTTGGTGCTCCCTCAGGGACAGCAATCCGTTCGACTGTTGAAAAATGTCAAAAAACTTTCGTAGAAACTGCTGAACACCCTTTTGGAATTCTACTTACATGGGCACCCAGATCTCCTGCATACTCTGAAACTCTACCAAATTGCCCAAACCTGTTCTGACCATGGTTTAAGTGGGCTTGGGTTTGCATAGGTGAGCATCCTCTCTCAACATCGCCTTCCTCCACTTCTCCTAAATTTCCATAGTTAGGGACTTCCAATCTACCTCATCTCTCGAACCAGTGAGGTCTTGGGTTTCATTTTAATAAGCCTTCTTATTATCTCCTCCAAGCTCCCGAATAATTTTTCCATGAAAGAAAACCTATCATTTGTAAAGAAAAACCTTCCTTCTATGGTGAAGAACCTTCCTCCATCTCAGATTTGATTTGTCCTACTTTTCTTCCAATCTCTCTTCCAACACGCTTGTTTTTTTTGCTACTATCTCTCCAAGTTCTTTCTTTGATACCAATTTGATACACATTGGATCCAAAAATAATGAACAAATTGCAAGAATCAATTGGAAAATCTATATTAGGGCTAATTTAATTAATATCCAAGCAAACAAATAAGATACAAGGGTGATTTACAATTCAAGATGTATATCGGTACGCTACTTGGAAGCAAAACAAACAAAAGAGAAAACTGCAAGAAAAATAACACATGAAACAAGCCCTAACCACTTAGCTCTAATAATTACCCCCAAGGTCTCTTTAAAATTTTCCCCTAAAACTCCACTTAATTTCCCTTCTAGTGCATGTTATTAAAGGCTGCATGGGCCCACTTTTACACTGGAATGATCCATTGTTGCTCCTAGGGTTTTTGCCCTCTAGGCTAGACCGAATGGGTCTAGCTGGTCCAGATTGGTCCCTCTTGGACCAATGTACGTGCAATAGCCGACAGAGTTGACGTATCAACAAATCGAACGAGGGGAGCATGATGAAAAAGGAATTCTCCATCAAGAACATGAACTCCCCCCCAAATACCTTTAATTCCCATTCTTGTGTACGTGATTAAGGGCTATGCAGACCCACTCAAACGTTGGGATCATCCTTAGTGGCTCCTAGGATTTTGTCGCCCTATGCTGGGCTGGTCAGGTTTAGCCACTCCAAACCAATCCCTCCTATACTGGTGTACATGAAGTAGCTGGTAGAGTCGGCGTATCAAGACTTCCCTCCCAAAGAATGAACTTGTCCTCAAGCAAACTGCTTCTGAATACGACTTCCACATCTCTCATAATTTGACAGATCATTCCACTTATTCAGCAGTTCCATTGCTGCAGCCACTCTTTAGCGCACCCCTTCGACCTCCAAATGTCCCAAAACCACCTCTATGCCCTCTATCAGTGTTTGAGATAGTGAAGACAGGGGTGTATGATCTCCAATAGCATGCCTTAGCTATGATATATGAGGGAGTGGATGCAATGATGATGAAGTTGGTAGCCTAAGATAGTGTGCCACTGCCCCAATGCGTGTTGTAATCTCATGGGGTCCAAAGTATCGTGGATAAAGGTTTTTGCTCCTCCTGACCAATGTCCTCTGCTAGCACGGTCAGCTTCACTTTAACCATATCCTCGAGTTCAAATTATATCTTCCTCCTATGTTTATCAGCCTTTCTCTTCATGATCTATTCAACCCTCAGTAGATGTACCTTGAGTTCTGCCAAAATCCCATTCCTCTACTCCAAGTATTGGTTTACACTAGATACCAGTGTATTGCTATTTATGCCCATCATGTATCAGGTGAGGTGGATCTTGCCATACAAAGTCCTAAAAGAGGTGGTTTGTGCTATAGTATGGTACAAAGCATTGTAAATCTACTCAGTCCAAGCAATCTATTTGGACCAAAATTTCGATGTATTTGCTACAAACATTACATGTATGTCACCACACTTCCGTTGAATACCTCCGTCTGGTCATCTTCCTGGGGATGATAAGTTGTGCTTTTTTTTAGAATTGTCCCGTGTAACCTGAACTGTTCCTTTCAGAAGTGCCCGAGGAACACCTTGTGCCAGTCTGATACAATAGCTTCTGGAACATCATGCAACGAATCATTTCTTGTATGAGCACTGTAGCGACTAAGACAACACTGTAAGGGTGTCGTAATGGAATGAAGTGTGCGCAGTTACTCAGACAATCTGCTACCATTAATATCACCGTTATCCCTCAGATCATGGAAACATTTATATAAAATTCATATTTATTACCTCTCAAATCTTCACAGGTAACGCTAGGGGTTGCAATAACCTTCTGGCGTCATAGTGAAATACTTGTATCGTTGGCACACATCATCCCTTTCATCATGTTCTCCACGTTTCTGTGCATCATCACCCAATATATCTCGATCGTTAGTTGACTATATGTCTGTTGTATTTCGGAGTGCCTCCCGATTGTGCTGCCGTGAAACTCTTGCAACAGTTTGGGGGTGTACCCCAATGCCTTCAGTAACAAAAATCATCCCTAGTAGAGTAGTTGTTGCCCCTCAATGCTTATCTTGGATGGCTGTTCGGATCCTGTAACAACAGTGCTCTTATCTTCCTTAGCCCTTCATCATGCTTGCTCTCCTGACTCAGGGCTTCCCAATCCAGGACTAGAGATATTGATAAAGATGTCAACTAAGACTCCTCTTCCTTCCTCGATAGTGCATCCATGACTTTGTTCTCCAATCCTGGTTGGTACTAAACCTGAAAATCATATCCTAATAACTTAGATAGTCACCTTTGATGCTCTTCCGTCACTATCCTATGCTTCAATAGATACTTTAAGTTCCTCCGATCTGTCCTGACTATAAATGTTGCCCCAACAGATTAAGTCGCCACTTTTGAATGATCAAAACAATAGCCATCAGCTCCCTCTTGTACACGGACTTAAGCTTCGCCGTGGTCATGAGCACCTGGCTGAAATATGCAATAGGCCGTTGGTCCTGCATGAGAACAACCCCCAATCCATACCCTGACACATTTGTTTCTAACACAAATGATCTACTAAAGTCTGGAAGATGATAGGATTAGAAATTTGAAGATACTGATCTTTGAGTGACATTATTATGTCGGCCTAGCTAAGGACAATTTAATCCTTTATTAACTTAAGGGCAATTGAGTCCTATATTAACCAAATATGTTTAGGGTTGGATATGCATGAGATTGTTATCTTGGAGTCTAGGTTTAAGTTTTGGGAGAGATTGCCTACCTCTCAAATTGTATGTGTTTATCTTCTAGCAATTAAATGTGTTTTCCCGAATTTGTGGAAAATCGTGTCAATTTATGCGCCAAATCGTATTAAATTTCTCATTTAGCCCATTCACTGCAAACTATCTGCTCCACCCAGTACACCCACCCTTATACGAACAAATTAGCCCTAATTTGATACGCCCCAGAGTCGAAAAAAATGACTGAGAAAACCTCATTCGCTGATTTCTTGCAATTTATTTGCTAATTTCAGTTCCGGGACGGATCACAATCCTTTCAGTTTATTTTAAATTATCTATAGTGACTTTTTTTTAATAAATTTTATTTTTTTCCTGTAATAAAGCAAGCATATATTCAAAAGGATTCCTTTTAAATTTTAGCATATTTTTTGCGCATCCATGAATTATGCATGCGTGCAAGTATAAGATGATTTTTTCATGGTTATCATGTCAAGTTTTGGACTATACTTGATACCGAAACTAGTAGGAAAAACAGTGGAAATACAAAATGACTTCTATTAATAGGAAAATAGGTTAGAACACGATACAAACTGAAAATAATATCACCAACACATTGAACAACACAAAAAACACCTCTCAAGTGTTCCTAGGTTGGTGGAGGCCAGCTATGGATCAGGATGACTAGCGGTGGTGGCGTCAGCAAAGGTGAGGTGAGAAACTGCAGAAATAGCTAGAAGGCTGGCTGTTCTGTGCATTGACAGCAAGAAATTGGGACAAAAATGGCAGGAACAACAAAAGTTTGCTGTCCCGAGGCGGAGGCAACAAGAATTGGTGGGTTGGAAGCTATGTTAGCAAAGAAGCGGGTGGTTTGGGGTCGTGGGAAGGTTTGGAACAGTAAGGTAAGGCTGCAGGTATGGGACGGTTAGGTGCTGGGAGGAATTCTGGGAAGGTGGACAGCAAGGTTGGATTGTTCGGGAAGGGCGGCTGAGTATTGGATGTAGTAGCGGGAGGCCGACAACAAAGGGGAGGGAAGGAGAAGGGTTAGATAAGGGTAAAAGGGAAGATACAACACTATTTTGGAGTAAGATATAGTCAGAGCATCAACATCTCCTCGGTACAATCCTACAAAAGGGAAGAGGGCCCCACACAAGAAATTTGAAAGACAACACAATAAAGACCAAAGAAAACTGTAAGCATAACTCCCCTTATTCATAATGAGGACTAGCATTTATTTTAGGCAATCTTTGAAATAAGAAGAAAGATTAAAGGTAATCAGAATTTCAGATTAAGGTTCCGTTTGGGCCAGCTTATTTGGTGCGGTGGCGTTTTGAAAACACACCTGACTTGTTTGGGTAAACTGCGTTTTGGTAACTTATGTGTTTTCAAAGCATTTTCACACCGCACATGTCTAGGTGCGGTGACAGCTTTCTGGCTGCGGTCTAGCTTTTCCAAAAAATAAAAATCTGTAGTAGCTATCGCACCTAGCTTATCAACTGATTATTTTTAATCAACTTATCAGCAGATTATTCAATAAGCTGTTGTTGCCCCAAACAGACCCTAAGCAAAGATTACATAAGTGAGGGGAATTTAGATTTGGGAAAGAAAGATTTCAGATTTCAATAAAAATAATCAGATTTTAGATTTGGAAGGGACTTATAATAGGAAGGTGCGAGGAAGGAAGGAAGGAAGGAAAGAAAGGAAAGGAAATGAAAGGAAAGGGAGGTAAAGGGGAGGAAGAAAAAGAAAGGCTGGTTGGCAGCCCTTCCCCATTGAGGACGGACTGGTCCAACCAAGCTGGACTGAACCCTAGTCCGGTCCTCCTCAAAGCCCCGCATCAATTTTACCACCATGTAAATGTCTATTTAAATTTTAAAAATGACACTGCCAAAATTTAATTTATTTTAATTTTGATGTGGCCGGTGCAGCCATTTGCTGTTTCCCATTTTGATTTGGGAGATTATGGTTCAAACGAAACAGCCTTTTTTCTATTTCAAGCTTAATGCTCACTTAACCCTTTCCAGTACTCACATTGGCAAAGCTTCACGCATGCCCTTTTTTTTTTTAAGGGAAATTTACATACATACCACCCAATTCTTATGTTTTTACATATCTAATGCCCAGAGTTTGATATTTAAACTCATACCACCTTGATGTCATAAACCTATGCATCAATAAATGTATTTTACTTTTAAAAAGATAGTGATTGTGGATGTAATTTTAAAGATTTGAGTGGTATAGATGTAATTGTAAACATGAACGTTTGTGTTAGATATGCTAATACATAAGAACTGTGTTGTATGCCCTTTTTTTATTTTGGGTTTTTAATCTGAAAATGCTGACTGCTGCTCTGCATAACAGTTCCAATTCATTTGTTCCCTTCTGATTCTGTTCCTTACCGATATCTCATTCCTGCACTGTCTAGACATTGACAACGATCATGTAACCAGAGGGCCTATGCAAGGGCCTTATGCAGAACTTGAGGAATATTGGAACAATTCCCAAGCTGTTCTAAGACCTGGGATCCCCCATCCGACTGATAATTGGATTACAGAATTTACTCAACAAAGAAGAAATGCAGACCCAGAGGCTTGGGCACATTCTTTTGAGAGACAACATGGTGCTCAAGGTTGGGCATCAGAATTTGAGCAGGTACAATATCTAGTGCTGCATTTTACAGTTTCATTCAAGCATCTTTTGTGCTATTGTCAGAACTATGCGCTTAGCGTTATGTTTACATTTCAGAATGAACTTTCTTGGTATTACAGTAATGGGAAGCTTTTGTTTTTCTCGAGCATATTTGAGAGGCCTGATGTTATTTATTCAGTTGTTTGAAAATTTTGTTTGAATAAATTCATTTTTCTCTTTTTGCTCTTATTATTTCTTTCAGACGCATTTGTTTTGTTTTGTTTAATTTTTTAGCAGTATAATTTATTTTTGTCTTTGTACTTTTTTTTAAAACGCTTTAACCTGTTGTAATAATTCTTTAAACTCAATAAATTCTCTTGTGCTGTCAATTAATTTTCAGCCTTCATGCCATGATTAATACTACACCTTTCAAATTATTTTCTTAAAAGGGATTCTTGAATGTCTTCCTAGATGTTTTAATTTTATCCATCATGGAACTATCTTGACATACACACAGAAAGGCATATATATATATATATATATATATATATATATATACAATGGAAATGTCGTCGTTCCGCTCTGCTAGGGTTCCGCCCCATGGCGAACCCTAGCGTCTCGCGTTGCTTCCATTTTGCTTCGGGATTCAGCATCGTCACGCGTCGCCTGTTTCGTCTCGGTGGTCTGCTTCCATTCACGCATCTGCTGCGTTTCTTGTCTGTGACTCGTCTGCGACAGAGCCGCTCGAACAGACCGCTCGTCGTCTGCTCGGCTCAGACGGTCTGCGAGCCGCTCGTTGTTCTGCTCGGCTCAGCGCGTGAGTCTGCGACAGAGCCACTCGTTTCAGCCTCTGGCGTAGGCTTTTGCGACAGATCCTTCAGCTTTTCTTCCTGCTGCAGTTTGGCATTAGCTGCGGTAATGGCCTCAGGGCTTTCTTACGCCGCAGTGGTTCACAAACGCAGTGGTTCACAAACGCAGCTCTCCTTTTCACCTTGCAGATAGTGCGGTATTCCTGCAGAGTTATCATGATTCTGTTGCAGGAAATGACGATTGCAATCTCATAAAAGGTAGAGAAAAAGGCGGACAAACCAACAATTTTCTTCTCTGACACTGAAATTTCAACTCGTGCAGGAAAATACAAATTTACACTAATTGAAAAGTTTCAATTAGGTTGCCCGAAGATGGAAAATTATAGACACCTAAATCTTAGGTTTTGAAGATTTCAAATTGGTTGGGGATTGACAGGTGGGTCGTTTCGACGAAATGCATGTTATGATACAGCTAAGCACAGAAGATGATTACACGAGGATTTTCTCAAAAAAATTCATCACAATTGAGGGCAAACATATGAAATTGCTCAAATGGACCCCTAATTTTGATCCCAATCAAGAACCCCCAATTGCACCTATCTGGTTCTCATTACCTGAACAGAAGGGTGAAACCAACATGAGGAAACCCAAAAGGGATCCCTATAAGGACCTTTTGAGTCTTAGGGTGACCTTCTGCACACTTCGCACTCCCGCGTGCACAAACTTTGCAATTCGGAGAGTCGATGCGTCCGATCGCCACAATTCGCATTGCTTGCGCTGTTACCCGTCGAAGACTCGAATAAACCTTTTGAAACGATCGATCACGGGTCGAAATTTTATGAAATTTGAATTTTGACGCGTTTTTTGACCTGATTGTCGACGACGTCGTCCGAGCGACCCTGGATGACAAAACGGACTGCACCGGCGCGTCCAGAACGTCGATTTTGCCTAGGGAGGACACCCATTTTGTCGCGTCGCCGCGCGCGAGTAAATTGTGT
>NW_018164853.1:83667-84175 GCF_001263595.1 Phalaenopsis equestris
TTCTTTCTCTTCTCCTCTATTCTCTGCCTATAAGGATAGTTTCTTTGGATTTTTTTTGAGGTTGTTGAAAAAGTTGGCAAGAAAAGGAGAGCGGGAATTTTTCGGCTGTGAGGAGATTGGAGAGGAAATTTCTGTGAGAGCGCTTCTTTGGGGTGTACTCTGGTATTGCAGGGCTTTACTTTAGCATTCTTGAGGTACCCCTCTCTTCCCCCCCATTCTTCGGTGCCCTGTTTCCTTTCGGTTTTCCTCTCTGCCGAGCCTTTGAGCTTAGCTCTATTGGGTGAATACAACATGCTAGTTCATTTTACTTTAACATATTGTTGAGATATTCATTTCAGGTGCACTTAAAATGAAATGTGGGCATGTCCTAAGAGCTGAACTTGGTTATTTGCTTAAACTAGGGATTGCATCTTACTGTTTTATGCATGTTTGGGGGCTCGGTTTTGGTTTCCTGTGGCACTCCTCGGTTTGAAATATATACAACAACAACAACAACAACAACAAAGCC
>NW_018164853.1:84275-84477 GCF_001263595.1 Phalaenopsis equestris
CTTTGGGATCTGGGGAGGATTTGCAAGCTTTATTTAGGAAAGTATTTGGTTGATTCGATTAGGTTGATTCGATTAATCCTGCGTTCTTGGGGTTTGGAGAATCAGCGCAAAAGAATATTTTATGTTTGTTAGGAAAGACCTTAGACCCTACTTTTTCAGGTCTTTTTCGATACGGGTCTTGAGAATTGATCCAGTCTCCATT
>NW_018164853.1:85031-86465 GCF_001263595.1 Phalaenopsis equestris
GTTCTATACGTTCGGGTGACCGAGTAGCCTTCGTGGATCCTCGAGAATAAATATATCTGAGCCTAGTCCCATACGAGTGCTTGCGGTCCCCCTCATCTGAATCTTCTTTTTGTTTTATCGAAGTTTTGGGACATGACACTCGTGTTACTTTTCCTTTCTTTTAGAATTTTCCTGGGATTTTTGAAGGGTTTCTTTTACTTGAGTCTTTTTTTTGTTGATTTTCTCGAGTTTCTCCGCTTTTCCTCGGGTTTCCTGGACGACGTTTCTTTCGGAATTCGCTTTTTTGAAATACATTTAGGTTTGCTATATTTAAGGAACAGCGGATCTCACGGGCGTGCAGGTTTTGCTTTACATTTTACAGCACTTAATTTTCCTGTTTCAACCTGCTACTGCTCTTCTTATACAGCATGTTATACCATTTTTGTTTCTACCTGCTACTGCTCTTCTTATACAGCATGTTATACCATTTTTGTTTCTACCTGCTACTGCTCTTCTTATACAGCATGTTATACCATTTCTGTTTCTACCTACTACCGTTCTTCATGTATAGCATGTTATACTGCTCCTGTTTTGCCTACTACTGTTCCACGTGGATTATATTGTTTGTTCCTGCGTTGCACACTTTATATTATATAACTTCAAGCATATTTTCTTTTTGTATAGGATGTTTAGAGGCTCGTCATGTCGGGGAGCTTGGAGCTAGCGCGGTGGGCAGCATGGCCATCTTCAACAACATAACACGTCTTCCCCAGCAAACCCATCCATTTTCCTAGAAATTAAACAACAATCCATAGGATTTTGAGGTTGTTTGCCTATCACAACATAAATCCTTACCTTTTCTTTAGGCATTCGCATAGCTCTACTGTACGATTTAAGCCCTAACTCGTTCTAGGTTCCGAGGTTATCGTCCGATACGACATAAACCCTCATATCTTCTAGGCAATTTGTATGACTCTGTCACACAAATATAAGCCCTAATTAAATGAAAATGGCAGGATAAAACACTTTAATAATCTTTTCTTAAAGTTGGAGCCAAATCATAAGATAGACTGGGAAGTCACTGAGGTTCTCCTCAAGATCTGTGGTTTCCCCTAGTTTCTCTTCATTTGGATTCCTTAACAATGTTCCAGATTTGAGCTTTTCCCCCTTCACACCTCTTTGTCCGATTTCGTTGTAAAGTTCTATCCTTTTGACTTCTTTGAAGATGATATTCCCTGATTTTTATCGAGAGTCTTCTTAGGTGACTTCGGTCATTTAAGATGTAATTAACTATAGGGGCTTGCCCTTATAGGAAGCTTTTCCGAACCCAGCTTAAAATAAACCCTATTTAATTATTTGTATTAAATAGGGGAACTTGTCGGCAAATAAAACGGTTTCGCAGACCAAACGGACGTCATATTTTTCTGAGTTTATTTGATCGAGCCTCATCCTCAA
>NW_018164853.1:86548-104055 GCF_001263595.1 Phalaenopsis equestris
ATACGTAAATTAAAACGTCCTTCCGAAGCGGGCGATGGGATTTCAATTCCGGCTGCCGACAGCTTCTTACGGGTGACCCCCCCAAACAACCTTTCTTTCCTTTTTGTGCCGACAACAGGTGGGCCATTTCGATGGAAGACATGTTATGATACAGCTGAGCACAGAAGATGATTACATGAGAATTTTCTCAAAGAAATTCATCACAATTGAGGACAAACATATGAAATTGCTCAAATAGACCCCCAATTTTGATCCCAGTCAATAACCTCAATTGCACCCATCTGGTTCTCATTACTTGAACTCAAGCTTCATTTCTTTGATCTATCTATCTTATATGCAATTGAGACTATAATTGGAAAAACTTTGCAGGTAGATGGATCTGCTCACAATGGTTATTGACAAAAAATCATTATGGAATAAAAACCATACTACTGCAAGCACTGCAAGATGTTTGGACACCCGCAAGACAAATATTTCAAATTGCACCCACAATTGAGAACCAATAGTCAAAAGCAGGAACACACTGTTAGCGCACCCCATGTGCCTGAACGCGCTCCCAACAAACTTGATGACAGCCAACTTAAGGAGGGAAACACCACAAGACATGAGTTGGTGTCTGCCCCTACGATCCCTTCTCCTGACCATACTATAATGGATAATGTTTGAACTGAAAATCAAGATAGTCTCGCAGCTTCTATTCAGGAAGCATCAGGTGCATAGGTAACAATTCACACTTCGCATACACTGGAACCTATCGCGGTGGCAACGACTGTCTTTCCTCCTACTGCAGTTCAAACATCAAATCATATCGATGATCATATGAGCCAGTCTTCACATGAAAAATGACAGGTTTATACTTCTCGGCAGAAGAAAAAGCCTAGGGGCTCACTCCAACTTGAAAACTTAATGGATGATACTTTAGTGACTCTTGACAATGACACAACTTTTCAAAGCTTGTTACCTGGTTCCACTTCTAAAACTAGAGGATGACTAAACTGGCTCGTCCCTAGCAACTGTTTTCTGCATGCTTTAAATTTGTTTTTAATTTTTTTTTGAGTCTATCTGTACATTTTTTTGGAGTTTTTATGTACTTGTATAGTATGGGTAGGGTACCTCTTTGGACTCTTCTCATACTATATATATATATATATATATATATATATAACTCTTGATTTTGAACTCTCTCTTATGCTGCTTCAAATTTATTACTTGGCTTCCTCCTGCTTCTCTAGTCATAGATCTTTGCATTCATTGATCCATCAAAATTTTCTAACAGTGGGGCCTACTAGTCTTGTAAGGGGCTCACATAATTAATATTACTATTAAAAAATATCTTTTTTTTCATATGTGTCTGGACCACTATTTGGAGATGGCGTAGTCTTATATAGATAGTCATGAAATAACTAAATCTAACATTTAACTGATGGACTTTTGCTTGGGTTTGGACTCCTGGTCCTTTTTATTGTATTCTATAATACAATTCACGCTAGTTAGCTTTAGTGGACCTTCTATGCTCATGGTGCTTGTGAAGAAAATAATGATAACTGCTAGAATTTTGAAGAAAATTGTGCAAATGCTATGAGGACTAGCTTTCCTGCAATTTTGATGTCGCCTTGTAGAAGTGTTACTGAATTATTTTGTGACTGTGAGGATTGGGAGAGTTGGTGTCGGGTTTAGAGGGGATGCTCGCTTGTGCAGAACCATAGTCTCATTCAAAACCATGGTCAGTACGATACAAGGAGCATGATTGAACTATTTTTTGGAGTTGCAAAGTCTAAAGGAAATCCGACATACAAAGTCAGTAGAGTTCCCCGAGTGTGTTTAGTAGTTTCTATAAAAGTTTTCTGACATCTTCAAGCATCCTAGCCGATTATCACCACCGAGGGAGCAAGTGCATGCCATTATATTGAAGCAATGGATTTCTCCTATCAGTGTCAGATCTTATCAGTATCCGCAAATTCAGAATGATGAGATAGAGGGGTTAATTAGGGAGATGCTCGAGGCAGAGATTATCAAACCCACAGTGAGCCTTTTTTTCAGTACAGCCTTATTGGTGAAGAAGGATGGGAGTCGGAGGTTTTGTATGGATTACAGGGCTCTAAACAAGGAAACAATATTGGACAAGTTTTCTATTTCGGTGATTGATGAGTTGCTAGATGAGCTTTTTGAAGCAGCTATCTTCTCTAAGATTGACTTATAGTCAAGGTACCAATAAGTTGTGATGCGGCCGAATGATGTGCATATAACTGCATTTCAAACTCATGAAGGCCACTACAAATTTCTAATTAAATAGAAAGGATTTTCAGATGATGATGACATGTGGGTGTCATATGATAGGATCCAATAATAATTTTCTTTTTTTCTCACCTTGAGGACCATGTGTCTTTTTGTGAGAGGAGTATTGTTACACTGACGTCTAAGGGCAATTTAGTCTTTTATTAGTTATTATTGTGGGGTATAAATAAGGCTTATTGTGCTTAGGGTTAGGTTATGCTATGAGATTATTGGCTTTGATTCATAGGATTAGGGTTTGGGGGAGATTTTCTCCCTCTCGAATTGTAGGCTTTCAGTGAAATCGCCTACCTCTTGAATTGTAGATGCTTATCTTTATGCATTTGTGTTGTGTTGTTTTGTATTGGTGAAGTAAAGAATTTTATTTGCCTTAATTTCTGTGAAAATTCATCTCGGTTTGTATCATGTCCCTTCTTTCTAGGAAAGTTTAAGTACTGACAAATTTAGAGCTTTTTTCTCTATTTACAATTCTGATTAGTAAGTATTTGGAATGATAATGTTTTTATTTATTTATTTATTTATTTATTTATTTTTTTTTTTTGCACGTATAATTTTCCACTAAATAACAGGAACAAGCACAAATGGCCTCAGCCGGTCAGCTGGTAGGTTCAAACCTATCCAACATAGCAGCAATGGAGCAGACTCGGATGCTTGCACACACATTAGCTCAAAATAATGACCCAAAGTTCCAGGTAATTTCAGCGTTCTCTAATACCCCTAGAAATTTTCACCTTTTTTGTGGATTTTAAAGTAGCTTCTGGATGTCACGGCCATTTTATATGCCTAGTATGAACTCCATCTTAAAAAAGTACTTATTTTGACTTCAAGTATCATTTATGGTCAAATAAATTATGTATATAATGGGTAGTTAACCAGTTCAAAGGGGACATTGTCAACACTACAAGGTAATCTACAGCCAGGAAATTTTTTTATCCTAATGTCAGTACGGGTTTGCATTACATATAGGAACAACATTTGAAATAAGTTTTCACTTCTATGTATAAGCAACAATGAAATACTAAAGTAGCTCATGATCGTTTTCGCATGTTAGAACTGATTGGGATCTCCAAACACCAATGCCCATTGAATAGTTCTGCCCTCATTGGAAAGTAACATTTACTGTTCAGTGATGCTGGACATGATGCACGTGCTTGGTGAATAAATACAACACATTTTTGCATCACACACCTAGTGTAGGGACAACCTCAGGGATCACTCGACCTAGAATGAGTCAAGAACTACTATGCTCCGCAATCACTCGTATATGAATTTTAAACCCTTGTAGATCACTGTGATTATCAACATTACAAGCAAATCCCTCCAACTTATATAGACCAAATGCTAGTGGATTTTCCTCTCAAAAGGCATTGAAGGACGTTATGCTATTATCAGCTACTGCATCATCGTTGGCTTATGGTTAGTCCTTGATGTTTTATCTCATCACCTTGTGTGCATTAGCTTACACAAATTTAAGATGACAATTATGCAAATTAATTATCATCCATAGCATCAAATTTATCAAACTTACAAGCTCAAACTATCAGCATTAAAGGAAGCATAATACAGGCATCATGCTCACAATATCATCCAATTCCCATATGTGGTAGATGAAAGAAGTCCGACTAAGAGCTTGAAATAAATGCTAGGCACACTATAAACTTTAGGCAAAAAAAAAAGAAAAAGAAAAAAAAGAAAAAGAAAAAGAAAGCAACATCAAAGCATGATTTTAGACATTTATAAATGTTTAATAGCATGTGACAAAAGTAATGTTCAATCAAATGTGTCTATACAAAGAGAAAATAAAAGTAAATATTTAATTCAAGTAAAGTGTATTAAAGATGAAAATCAAAAAGTTATTTTCTTAGAGGAAGATATTTAACATAGGTAGGTGTGCTATTTTGATAAAATTTTCGGTGAAGTTGCTGAAAATACGATCGACCTTAGTATCTTAATATCATTAGTAATAATAAAAGTTTTATTTTTATCGTGGCATTAGTAAAAAATAAGTTGAGGAGGCCTTCAAGAAAACCAAGGGTGGAAAATCAGTAGGATCTGATGATATTCCAATTTAAGTGTGAAAATATTTAGGAGTTTTGAGAGTGTTTTTGGCTTATTAAACTCTTTAATATTCTTTCAAGAACTAAAAAATGCCTGAGTGGGGGAAGAGTATTTTCATCCCCATTTTTAAGAGTAAAGAGGATCTACAAGAGTGTGCAACTTATAGAGCAGTTAAGTTGATGTGCATGCTTTAAAACTATAGGAGAGGGTAATTGAACATATGTTAAGATGTGACACAAAGATTTCTCATAATCAGTTCATATTTTTGTTGAGTAGGTCTACTATGGAAGCTATACATTTATTGAGTTGAGAGGTTTAATGGAGAAGTATTTAATGGAGAAGTATAGAGAGAATAAGGAGGATTTACATATGATTTTTATTAATTTAAAAAAAGCTTACGATAAAGTTTCAAGATAAATCCTTTGGAGAGTTCTAGAGAAGAAATGTGTTGATATGACTTATATTCAAGTGATTAAAGATGTGTATACTAGAATTGATTTATGGATGTCTACATTGGATTCTAAAGGCTTTCGTTTGAGTAGATCTAAGACTAAATACATGGAATGTAATTTTAGTAGTATTACCTTTAGTGACAGAGTTGTAATTTTGGGTGATCAAATCATTAAAGGACGTGAGTGCTTTAGATATTTGAGGTCTATTGTTCAAAGCGATGATGATATAGATGGGGATGTTATTAGTAGATTCAAGTTGGTTGGGTGAAGTAAAGGAATGCATCAAGCCTATTGTGTGATAGAAAAGTACGCTTAAACTGAATAAAAATTTTATAAAATGATTGACGCGGATGCTGAATGCACCCCGTAGCTTCGGGGCGCTTCAATCTCGCGAACCTGCAAAGCTTCGCGGAATAGAGATGCAGACGGAATCACGATCTAATGCGATGAAGAAGCGGATCGTAAAGCCTTGCGATCCAGCGGCTGCTTCGCGTATCTTCCACACCCGTCTTCTTCTGGAAGAGTTTTCCTTCTAGATTCTTCTTACCTACCCACTCCCCTTCATTATGTATAGAAGTAGGAGGCTATAAATAGTTGCCCCTTGTGTGTAGGAGATAGTTCTAGTAGATTTATCTTTTAATCTCTTGTGTGGAGTCTCTTCCCTCTTATTAGGGCTGTATCTAACGGCAAGTGATGCTTTAGCTGTATCATGCTCCGAGGTGGCGTTGTAAACTTCCAATCTCCTTTGCTTCTTCTCACCGACCTCTTTTCCTACCTCACCCCTAACTGTCTACCACCATCATACGCCTCCACCACTCTAACGCCACTCCCACTTCTCCCACATCCATGTTGTCCTACCTACCTACAACCAACCAAGCACCGTCACAACTTACCCAAACAATCACCCAACCTTTCTCATCTCGCCTTACCACCCCGCTGAAGCCACCACCGTCTTTGGACATCTTCCTACACCCCTAATCGGAGGATTCACCTATTATTGTATTTCCTTTCTATTTGAGTCGGGTTCTAATCCTACTTCTATATTAATAAAAGTTTGTTTTTGTTCTACTGTTATTCTTACTAGTTCCAGTATTATTTGATATCAGAGCTAGCTCAACCCTAGTCTTATCATAGGGTCTCCTAGCATGCGCCCCAACCCAAGTCACCTTCACCAAATTTAGCCGATTCCCAACCCTAGCCATGCCACCGCAAGGAGGTTCATCAGACTCGACCCGAGAGAAGAGTCAACGAGAAATCCATCATCTACAACGGATACTAGCAGAGCTGGATGATGGAAACCAGGAAAAGATTACCTTCGATCGTGATCGGGAGAGTCTAATGGATGCAGGGAGGAAGAGATTAATTTGTTCCACAAGGAAGATCACAATGATGAAGAATGCCAATCACGTCATTTTGGTATCTAATATCAAAGGAGGCTGAGAGAAGATACCCCTTATGAAGGTCAGCGGGACTTTGGCATCAAGATTAACCTCCCAGAGTTCGAGGGAGGCATGGGATAAGTTTATCGACTGGTTGCAATCAGTCAAACAATTTTTCGAGTATAAAGACATACCAGAGGACAAGGAAGTTAAGCTAGCTGCAATTAAACTAAAGAATAATGTCTTCTTATGGTGGAAAAATCTACAAAGGCAGAGGAGGAGTGAAGGAATTAAGAAGATAACTAAGCGGGAGAAAATGAAGAAGGCAATGCAAAAGAAGTACCTCACCAGGACATGCTCCTAAAACTCCACAACTTGCAGCAAGGAGATCTGTCGGTTAAGGAGTTCATGGCCCAATTTGACCACCTGTAGTTAATGTGCAAGATGACAGAGCTAGAAGAGCATATGATCGCCAGATATCTCGGGGGTTTAAAGCCGACCTTTAGCAATTTGGTATAGCTACAACCGTATTGGATTTTGGGGATGTCTAGACACTAACTTTCAAGGTGGAAAAGCAACAGAAGTAAAACAGACAACAGTCATCCTTCAGACCGCCACCTTCAGCCAAGCAGTTACCTGCAACTTCTACGATCGACAAGGGTGCCTTAGGAGGAAATAACATAATTGGACAAGGAACTGATAAAATAGATTAGAGCGGGAAGAAGCTAGAGAAAGGTAGTCCCTCAAATACAGTGCTAGCCAGGAAATGTTTTCGGTGCCAGGACTAAGGTCACATAGCCTCCAGCTGCCCAACAAGATGAGTCGTCACACTCACAGATCAATGTGTCGTCAAGGGAGTCGATGAGGAATGAGAGGAGAGCCCAAAAGAAGAGCTTTAGCTCCACGGTATTGAAGGAGAACTAGTCGTTTGACGAATACTGTAGTTCGAACCCGAGCATGACCAACCTTGGCTAAGGTATAACATTTTTTGCACCAAGTGCACCGTCAAGGGGAAGGTCTGCATCCTAATCATCGACAGTGAAAGTTGCAAGAACGTGGTGTCCACACTCATGATAAAAAAAGTTTGGATTGGACACACAGGAGCATCCCCAATCATATTCTCTAACCTGACTGAAGAAGGGCAATGAGATACGTGTGGATCAGCAATGCCTAATTGACTTCTCCATCGGAGACCAGCTCCATGAAACAGGTATGGTGCGACGTGGTTCCTATTGACTCCTGCCACATTCTATTAGGTAGGCATGGGAAATTTGATGGTAAGACTGAACACGACGGGTTCAAGAACACATTCTTTCAAGAAGAATGAGAAACATAGTTACCTGCTAAGAATGCCGAAAGGTGAGAGCGATACAGAGGCAACATTAGTTACTCATACCACTTTCCTGCAGTTAATTAGAGATGCCCCTGAAACACTAGCATTAGTCCTCCTGGAAGGAAGTGAAGAAGAAAGAGAGGTACCAACACCATTGCAACCATTGATACAGAATTTTCAGGATGTTATGACCAACAACTTACTAGAGGGATTACCACCACTAAGGGACATTCAGTACGCCATTGACCATATACCAAGATCCGTCTTGCCAAACCAATCTGCCTATAAATTAAGACCTGCGGAGTATGAAGAACTACAACGACAAGTGTGGGACCTTCATTGCAAGAGGACTAGTCAGAGAAAACATGAGCCCGTGTGCAACCCCAGTTATGATGGTACCCAAAAAGGATGGATCGTGGAGAATGTGCATCGACAGCCGAGCCATCGACAAGATTACCATCAAGTACCAATTTCTCATACCCCGCTTGGATGATCTTTTAGAACAGTTACATGAAGCCACTTTCTTCTCCAAGTTCGACTTGAGCAGCGGACTTCTCTAGATATGGATGAGACTAGGAGACTATTAGAAGACCGCCTTCAAGACGCAGGACGGACTTGGAAATACCATTGTCTTTTAGTTTGTTGAACGCGCCTAACACCTTCATGAGATCAATGAACCAAATATTTCGACCTTATGTTGGAAAGTTTGTCGTTGTCTAATTTGACGACATTCTGGTATACAACCAACCAAAGAAGGATCACTTGTATCACCTGAAGGCAGTATTCGAGGTACTGTGAGCTGAGCAATTATATTCCCATCCAAAAAAATGTCATTTCATGACAAATCAGATATGTTTTCTGCGTCGCATTGTGTCTAGTGCAGGTATTCATATGGATTCTTTAATGATAAAGGTCATTATCAGCTGGGACGTACCACAATTATTCACCGAGCTGAGGCAATTTTTAGGGTTGGCATCCTTCATCAGAAACTTCTGCACTTTCACCTCCCATTTAATTGAACTTCTAAAAGGGAAGTAGTTTTTGTGGACAGCAATAACCCAGGACAGTTTTGAAAGAAAAGGTGACTCAGGCACCCATGCTAGCACTACCTGACTTCAACCAACTTTTCAAGGCAGAATGTGATGCTTCCGGCATGGGGATTGGAGCAGTACTAAGCCAAGGATGACACCCCATTGCTTTATTCAGCGAGAAGTTGAACAAATCTAGGAGGAAATACTGAACTTACGACAAAAAATTCTGTCATTGTATGTGCTCTAGAAAATTGGAGTCATTACCTATTGATTAACGTGTTTACATTACTTACAGATTTCGAGGCCCTAAAATTCCTTAATAGCCAGAGCAAACTAAAGTGACGACACGATACTTGTGTGGAATTTCTAGCCTCATTCTAGTTTGTGCTAAAACATATTAGAGGAAGACAAAACAGCGTAGTCTATGCACTGAGTCGTCGAAACCTATTGAACATATCCATGCAAACGCAAGTTGTGGGCTTCGAGATTATAAAGGATCTATATGAAATAGACGATGATTTCAAAAACATATGTGTACAATGTCAGGAGAAGCCAACAGGGCAATATTATTGTCCAAATGAATATCTGTTCCACCATAGTCAGTTATGCACTCCTCGGCGTTCACTAAGGGAGGCCATTGTTCAAGAAGGCCACAACGGAGGACTAGTAGGTAATTTCAACAAAGACAAGACCTCACCCTCGTAAGAGAGTATTTTTTTGGCCAAAGCTAACAAGACATATAGAACGTCATGTCAAGCAATGCAGGATTTGTCATCTGGTAAAGACAAGAGCTCAAAATGCTAGATTATACACACCACTTCCAATACTAGAGGCACCGTGGGTGGACGTCAGCATGGATTCCACCCTAGGACTTCTAAGGTACAAAGAAACAAGGACTTCTTAATGGTTATAGTAGACAAATTCTCCAAGATGACCCACTTTGTACCTTATCATCAGACACTAGATGCCTCTCATATTGCCGATCTATGCTTCAGAGAGATTGTAATGTTGCAAGTAATTTCTAAGACCACCTCCGATAGATATGTCAAATTTTGTAGCCTCTCTTTGAGGACACTGTGGGGAAGCTTAGTACCAAACTCCAATTCAGCTTGATAGCTCATCCACATACAAACGGAAAGATAGAGGAAGTAAATCGGAGCCTCGACAATCTCTTGAGATATTTCGTGTAAAAAAAGAACATAAGACAGTGGGATCTTATCATAGCCCAAGCTGAGTTCGCCTATAACCGATCCATCAGTCAAACTGCTGCACGAACTCCCTTCGAGATTGTGTACGGACACAATCCGCTCACGCTATTGGAATTGGTGTCACTCCTACCATCTTCAAAAACTAGCAAGGATGCCATAGAACGAGTTCACAAGATTCAAAAGCTTCACAAAGAAGTTTGCAAGGAAATTCTTTGGCATAATAAAAAAGAGCAGGCACAGGCAAATAAATCTATGAGAAAGTAACGTTTCAGGAAGTCGAGCTCGTATGGATTTGATTGAAAAAGGAAAGATTCTGCAGGATCATCCGGGAAGCTTAAGCCGAGAGCAGATGGACAATTCATAGCACTTTAGAAGCTGAACGACAACGCTGACAATATCGACCTGCCTAAGGATTACAAAATTTCAGCCATATTCAACGCCGCCGACTTAACGCCATACTTTCAAGAAACTAGGGCTTCGACAAAAGAGGTTGAAGCTTCCCCAACCTCAGGAGACTGATGCAAGCGCTAAATGCGTCCCACAGCTTCGGGGCACTTCAATCTTACGAACCCGCAAAGCTTCGCGGAACAGCGAGGTGGACGGGATTGCGATCCCGCGCGATGGAGAAGGAAGCGGATCGCGAACCCTCGCGATACAGGGACTGCTTCGCGTATCTTCCGCACATCTTCTTCTGGAAGAGTTTTTCTTCTGGATTCCTCTTACCTACCCACTCCGCTTGCTTTTGTGTAGAAGTAGAAGGCTATAAATGGTTGTTCCTTTTGTGTAGGAGGTAGTTCTAGTAGAGTTGTTTTCAAATCTTCTGTTTGGAGTCTCTTCCCTCTTATTAGGTTTATATCGGTGCGGTGTTTCGGCTTTATCCTGCTCCGAGGTGGTGTTGTGAACTTCTAATCTCCTTCGGTTCTTATCACCGACTCCTTTTCCTTCCTCTCCCCTAGTTGCTTACCACCCCCATACGCCTCAACCACTATACCACTACTCCCACTTCCCCCACAACCTTGCTGGTTTACCTACCTACATCCAACTAAACACTATTACAACTTACCCAAACAACCACCCGACCTTTCTCATCTTGCTCTACCACCCCGCTGACACCACCATCGCCCTCAGACATTTTCCTACATCCCTAACTAGAGGATTCCTATTATTTTATTTTCTTTTTATTTGAGTTGGTTTGTAATCCTATTTCTATATTATAAAAGTTTATTTTTGTTCCACTGTTCTTTCTACTAGTTCTGGTATCAATGATGGTGAGACTTGCAAGGCTCTATGGAACAAAATGTTTGCCTTTAAAAGAGAAGCATAAAGTAAAGTGTTGCTGAGATGAGAATGCTTGGTGGATGAGTGGCTGAGAGTAGCTTGACACTTAGAGACAAAATGCAAAAATGAATATATCCGTGATAGGTTGGTGTAGCTCCAATGGCGGATCAAAATTTGAGAGAGTCGTCTTAGATGGGTTTTTTCCATTGGTCACATTAAAGATTTGGTCACATTAAACGTCGACCATCTAATGATCTGGTTAGGAGAGTAAATGTTATAGATTCGACTTATGTTAAGAAAGGCAAAGGTAGACATAAAAAGCCTTGAGTTTATTGTACAAAAAATGATTTTAATCTATTAGAATTAAATGAAAATATCAAGGTTTTGAAAACCGGACCATACATTTAATCGGAAGAGGAGGAGGTTCAAAGTTCAACGGTTGAACCAGGTGACATTACAAATATAAAAAAAATATTAAATATAACTTAAATGACATATTAATGATGTAGTATGTGTAGTATAAAAAATATATCATGAAATATAAATCATATGTGAACTTAAACAACTCATTTAAATGACTAATATTTTCTTCTGTAACATATAACATTGTTGATTCCTTAAACTATGTCATTCCACGACTATAATTAATTGTTTTTTCAAAAGGAATTAAAAATAAGAAAATGTGAGCATCAAATAAAAAATATTTTTAAGTAAACAAAAGATAAAAAGATAATATTGAATACTCAATTGCATAAATGTATAGTAATTAATTAATTATAATGGACATGATTTAATGTGAATAAAGGTGCTTATAAATTAAACAACAATAAAACAATATGCATGATACACTATTGCTGTAAGAAGATTAGCAATCAAGTATTATGATTCCAAAAGTATCTCTCAAGAAGCACTAAAAAAATAAATCGGTTCAATTGTTGGATCGTTGGTTCCAAACGGTTCAATGGTTGAACCTCTGCTTCCAGCTGTTTCATTACGGTTCAATGCGGGGAGGGTTTTTTGGCCAACTGAAACCGAACCTATGGCCTGTTCACGGTCGAACCGGCCTGTTTGGTCCGATTTTCTAAAGCTTGGAAAATATGACACTCAGTAGGACACCAGGGACAAAAAGAATTCTTGTAGTTGACCCCACTTAGTGGGATAAAGGTTTGTTGTTGTTGTTGTATCGTTCAATGGCAACATCTATTTGAGATTTAGGACCAATCAATACTAATTTCTTATGTTAAAATAAAGAGGGTAAAGTTAACAATATTTAGCTTCCTCCAATTACATGATTAATCGAACTAAAAAGGTGCAAAGAATCAAAGAAGTGGGATTTATGGCTGGCTAGTTCGTTCTTCAAAGGAGATTTCAAAGAAGTGTTAGACCTTGAAAACTCCAAAGAAGCCTTAGAAACCCCAAAGTGCCTTTATTTTCAAGAGTATTAAGATCTTTAACTTCAAGAGAAGTATGTTAGGAGCAGGAGAGTTGGATGTGCTAAATGAGAGTGCTAGGTTGTCAAAGGGATGTGATCACTTATTTGTATACACATACTTCAACCCTCCTGCAACGTGCTTAGTTCTGGTTGTGAAAGGTTTATCAATAGGCAATGTATTAACCCAATCTACCCACTATCTGACTTGATTATTTTTATAAAATATTTAGTGTTTTTATCAAAATTTAAAGTCAACCATATGACTAGATTCATCAATAATATGGTAGTTTAGAGAATGAATTAAGTTTTATTCATTCCTATTAAAATATATTTATCTTAAATTAACTTGAATCAATTTTAATTTGGCATCTTAAGCTTTTTCGATAGTTTGGCACAAAATTATTTCCTATCCTGGTCATTTATTAAAGTTCTCTCGCATGTAGTCCTAATTTGTCGCTCTCTTCCCTTTGCTTGTGATAGCTTACAAATGTTGCTTGTTGGCCCTTTCTCAAGTTTTTTGTTGCCAGGGTGTGGCACATGTATCTTTACAGGTGCTTTCTATTTAGCTCATTTCTATAACATCTCCCAACGGTACTTTTTGTTGGGCTGCATAGGGTTTTCCTTATCAGCATTTGCTTCTGTTCTCCAACACCTTTTGGCATGACATCCAGGTTATGCATCGTTAATGGCATCCTCTACTTTCTCACTTACCAAATATTCCTCAGCTTTTTGAGCTTCACATGCATACCCAAGGTCAAAATCTTTGTCATTTATGTATATGTTTTTATGATTTCTTTTGGTTGAATCCTTAGTCAATTGAGCTCTTTGTCTTCACTCCCGAATCAAGTTTCTTTCTCATCTCCCTGCACCTATTGCACCTAGCATTCAACCACTTTCAACATCGCCACATGTTTTGTTGGCTTTTGTTTCTTCAAGGAGCCTCCTTTCACAAAATAAATTTTTGTTACTTTTCTTGCTTGCACACCTCAATACACTGAAGTTATTGGGTGGCTGAAGTCCTCCAGTTTTCCGCAGCCCTCACCCAATCATTTTCCCTTTTTCTCATAACAAGATTTATAACCACTTCGCCATAAGCAACCCTTTATGTTTCAATGCGAACTTGCATTTATTTTCATTAAAAATAAGATTTCAGAGCTTGTTAATACACTCTCATTTTTTATTTGAGTAAATTATATTTTGGCCACCCAGTTTGGAGATCTTTCTTAAATTCTTGTTAGAATTACACTTTGTTGGAGGCTTTTAGTTAGTCTCATTGACTATCGTTACATCATTATAAGACAATCATTAAATGCATAATACATCAGACCTTTTTCAATGCAATCTTACAATGTAAATGGATACCTTATGTGAGTGCTAAAATGGTTTTCTTACTATGAATTTTTTGGAGAACCACCTTTCACTTCTATTTTGGTTCTATTTTCTCGTCCTCACTACATTATTTTTACAAATCTATGTTATACTCATTGGACTTTATTTTTTGATAAATCTTTGCATGTGGATACTACAATGACTTGTCTCTCTTGTTAATTAGTGGTTAGAATGCTGGTTGAATTAGATGTTTCTATTTCTAGTGAAAAGAGGTACATTTTGATTCCTCGTGTATTGACAAAAGGCCAAATTTGATGGCATTCCTTCATATTTTCTTGCGAGTTGTTTGTGCATAATTACGCTAAATTTTTTCAAGATTTATCTGGAGCTGAAGAAACTTAGCATTCATAAACAATGCAAGCAACCTATTTGTCAGATCCAAATTTTTAACATGATAGTTGTTGTTCCCCCTGTTTCATACTAGGATTGAAATTAGAATTTGAAATCAACCACAGACCTTTAAAAGGAACTAAACCCTTCTATGCTGCCTCCCCTTGCTAACCCTTGGGATACAATCAACTTAGCTCTTGCAAGCATGAATATTGATATTAATCTTCGTAATATAATTGGCCTTCATCATATTACTGACGAAGTGGATGATCACATTTCATTGCATCGTTTACAGAGCATTGATGCTTTGGAGAAAAGGAGCTTTTAAACCCTGTTTGACAGGTGAGAAACGAATGATAAAAAATTTAACGTCATGGTTCAAGATTCATTTGGTTTCAAGCATGGTATTACTAATGTATGTTTTTGTATTTTTTTTCTTTTCGAGGATAGGATTTTGTATTTTTGAGTCATCTTATTTTTCTCTGCCAACTATTCGTAATTGCTTCTGAATGTACTCATGTCATTTAGTGGTTATAAAATTATGCTTTTATAGAAAAAAAAGGTACTCATATCTCATCACTACAACACTTCGTGTTGATCTCCATTATGTTCTACCCTAGTTTTTTTTTTGCCACTTGGTATTTTAAAAAATGGAATCCACTTGTGCAAGCCGGCTTATTCCTCGGTTTAGGTCAACTTGAAATATGGCTTGAACAACCAATTTAATATGGGTTAAAGGTTATATTTGGGTCAACTTTAATCAAAATTAAATTGAATCTTACTTGAAACTATTTGAATTCATTCAGGGTCAGGGTTTGCCCCATTTGAGTTTTGATCAATTGATAGGGCTAGTTTGGGCCATCTTTCATTGGCCCCCTTTCATTTACCATAACATGGCACTCATGAATAAAAAAAATCAATAGTTAAATTTTTAGGTGTGCAATGACTTGTTAAAATTCTATCTATTTTGAGCATTTATTATGAACTATGTTCTCCTTTAATTGTGTCATCATAGTGTCATCGCGAAGAATCAATCTTATTGGGGATATATGAATTAATTTTTATTATTAAACTTACTTTTTTTTTAGGTTAGAGGCACATTAATTAGTTGTGGAATATTAATTTAAATTTATTACTTAAAAGATAAATGAAAATTTTATAGGGGCATGTGCTCTCACATGCCATTCATTAATTTCTCCCTTGGTGTCACAACATGTTACAGTTATGTCAGTTTGATGTATTTATTATAAAATACACTTTACATTGAATAAAATTGCTTATTGTAATTTATTTTTGGAGTTTAAACATCGTCTATTCATATTTTTTTGATGTATAGAGTGTTGATTAAAAAGATTAGAGAAAATTACAATTCCATTTTACTTATGCTTGAAAATGAAGATTTTAGGTTGTTGGTTGGTTGGATATATATATATATATATATATTATAATCATTTCTATATAACATCGCGATGGTTCTTTTTCTTTGCTCTGTTAGGTTTTCCGCTCATGGCGAACCCTAGCTCGAAACAGAAATCTGTTTTCGCTTGCTCGTTTTGATCCTTTCCGTCTTCGTCTTCGGCCCTGGCTGGAGGAGGAGTTCCCATCGTCGAGCCTGCTCGCCTGCTGCATCGCCTGTTGCGTCTTCGAGCCTTCTGCTATCGTCTATCGCGTCATCTGCGGCTCGTGTATGCGGCGCTTCGTGCTGTAGGTTCGTCAAGGCCGCTCGACTGCTCCGCCAGAGTTTCGGCTCGACTGCTCGCGTACGCCATTTGCTAAAGTGCTTGTGTGAAGCACGCTAATGGCCTCAGGATTTTCCTACGTTGGCGCTGTCCCCGATGATAATCCCGCCAAACCCTTCTATGCTACAATAGTTCACAAACACAGCTCTCCTTTCCACCTTGCAGATAGTCTGGTATTCCCGCAGATGTACTATGATTCAGTTGCAGGAAACGGTGATTACAATCTCATCCAAAAAGTAGAGAAAAAGACGGGCAAGACCAGCAATTATCTTTTCTGACACTGAAATTTACTCGTGCAGGAAAATACAAATTTACACTAGTTGGAAAGTTCCAATTAGGTTGCCCTAAGATGAAGATCATCAGGAAGGTTTTTGAATATTTCAAACTGGCTGGATATTGACAGGTGAGCCCTTTCGATGGAAGACATGTTATGATACAACTAAGCATAAAAGAAGATTACATGAGGATTTTCTCAAAGAAATTCATCACAATCGAGGGCAAACATATGAAATTGCTCAAATAGACCCCTAATTTTGATCCCAGTCAAGAACCCCCAATTGCACCTATCTGGTTCTCATTACCTGAACTCAAGCTTCAATTCTTTGACCTACTTATCTTATATGCAATTGGGACTATCCTTGGAAAACCTTTGCAAGTAGACTTAGCTCTAGTTCATTTCTCAAGACCCTCTATTGCAAGGATTTCGATTGAAAGAGATATTACACTACTAGATGTAGAAGTCTGGCTTGGATCTGCTCACAATGTTTATCGACAAAAAATTATTATGAAACAAAAATCTTACTATTGCAAGCACTGTAAGATGTTTGGACACCCGCAGGAGAAATGTTTCAAATTGCACCCACAATTCAGAACCAATAGTCAAAAGCAGGAACACACTATTAGTGCACCCCATGTGCCTGAACGCGCTTCCAGCAAGTCAGATGACAGCCAACCTGAGGAGGGAATCACCACAAGACAGGAGTTAGTGTCTGCCCCTAGGATCCCTTCTCCTGACCGTACTACAACGAATAATGTTCGAACCGAAAATCAGGATAGTCCTGCAACTCCTATTCAGGAAACATCGGGTGCAGAGATAACAATTCACACTTAACATACACTGGAACCTATCACGGTGGCAACGACTGCCTTTCCTTCTACTGCGGTTTTAACATCAAATCAGACCGATGATTACATGAGACAGTCTTCAGATGAAGAATGGCAGATTTACACTTCTCGGCGGAAGAAGAAGGCTGGGGGCACACTCCAACTTAGAAATTTAATGAATGATAAATTAGTTACTCCTGACAATAGCACGACTCTTCAAAATTTGTTATCTGACTCCGCTCCTAAAACTAGAGGAAGAGACAGGACTAAACTGGTTCGTCTCTAGCTACTTGTTTTTTGCATGTTTTAAATTTGTTTTACTTTTTATTGAGTCTATCTGTATCTTTTTGTTGAGGTATTACTGTACTTGTATCGTATGGGTTGGGTGCCTCATTTGGGCGCTCTCATACAACATTTATGTATCCTTTCTATTTCAATAAAATCAGCCTTTGGACTTTAAAATATATATATATATATATATA
>NW_018164853.1:104099-118799 GCF_001263595.1 Phalaenopsis equestris
ATGTACGTACATACGAACCTACATGTACATACGTACATATGTATACATACGTACATATGTACATATGTATATATAGATATACGTACGTACATATGTACATATGTATATATAGATATACGTATATACATATGTATATATATATACATATACATATGTATATATATGTATACATATGTATATATATATATACGTATATGTACATATGTATATATATATATACGTATGTATATACGTATATGCATATATACATATGTATATATACGTATATGTACATATGTATATATATATATATGTACATATGTATATATATATACATATGTACATATGTATATATATACATATGTACATATGTATATATATACATATGTACATATGTATATATATACATATGTACATATGTATATATATACATATGTACATATGTATATATATACATATGTACATATGTATATATATACATATGTACATATGTATATATATACATATGTACATATGTATATATATACATATGTACATATGTATATATATACATATGTACATATGTATATATATACATATGTACATATGTATATATATACATATGTACATATGTATATATATACATATGTACATATGTATCTATATACATATGTACATATGTATCTATATATATATGTACATATATATCTATATATATATATATATATATATATGTATGTATATATATATATGTTTGGAGATTGATTATTAGGTTATAGTTAAATTTGCATAGTTTTTTTATGGTCATTTTTTTATTTGACCTTTTTTCTATCAGCTAATTGAATATCCAAGCATTTTGTTTTCTCCTATTTTGCTCTTAGTTGCCATAATGGGAAATGGTTTTCTATTCATCATTTTTCAGCCAATCTCTTAATATTCGTATTAGGATAATATTTTAGCTTAGTGGAACTGGTGGATTGCTCCATGATTGATTTTCTCTTGTTCTAATATAAGCATGCTCTATTCATTGTTTAGGTGAATCATATTCATAATTATTATTTTTTTATGAATTGGATACTAAGTAATATGCGAGATAATATTCTTTTATTTGGAATTGAGCACTATGTGACCCTTGAAGCCCTTTCTATTGGTGATTGTTGTGCGCCAAATTACACATTTCAAGATGAGAATGGGAAACACATTAGATATGGGGGCATTTGTCTGGTTAAGAGGAGCACTCGCCTCTAGCTTAGCAGCACTTGCCCATTTGTTGGGCTTGGTACACCTTAGAGGGACAGACTTGGATCAAATGGATTATCCCACCTAACTTGGAGGCATTTGCTTAGATTAGGGGAACACGCCTCCTCTCTAAAGGCCCTCATTTAGAGCATTGTAGAAGCCTGACAACCTCATCCAACCAGCTAGGGTACTCCACCCATCAGACTGTCAAGCGGTTGTCTACATGTACCCCTCTAAGCTATTGCTCACAGTATTCATGTATTTGTATTTTAAATCATGTTTTTACTTAGTTATTCTTGGACTTTTTCTATGTGCTTAAAATTTTATAGATAAAGAGCCAAAGGGAGCATGTAGGCAGGTCCAAAGTAGCCTACCTTGAGCTGTGGCTAATAGAATCTTTAGAGCTTTTCTTTTAGATTTTTTTCACTCTACTTTCGTTCTCTTCATTGCTTTAACCTCATGGATCTTGTTAATTGTAATTCCTTCTTCATTTCTTTTTTATACATAATCTCCTATTTGCATAACCTCGTGTCATTCTAGTATATTACAAACTCGGTAATTGATAATAATTGCAGTGCTACCATGATCCGCTGATAGAAATGCTTTATCGTTTTTAGATATTTAGTTATTAGCACCAGCCTGTTCAGTTATCAGACAGTGAAGTCATAAAACTATTATTGTAGATGAACTCATAAAGGCCAGAGTTTCTTCTTTTAGGATGAACAACCTATAATTTTTTTTTTATTTTAAGCAGACCTGGTATGCCTAGAAACTGTAATGACTTTAGAATAGCCTTGCTAATTGTGCTTGGTGATTCATGCACCATTCTGATGCTCTAAAGTAATGCTTTGAGACCCTTTGTTTGTGCTACACTTATGCTTATTCCGAATAATGATATTGAACTATTATAAATATTACTACGTAAGCTACAAGGCAGCAAAATGTTAATTGGTTATTATTTTTTGTTTCAAGCTTTGCTACAAGCTCTGGATAATGTTGGCTGAAGCAGGTGGTTCTAAACATACATTTTGTATTGTACAGAACTCAAAGTTTCTTCAGTTCGTATCAAAGATGAGCCGAGGTGAGCTAATAGTTGATGACAATCAAATCAAACCAGCCACTGAAAGTGTGTCCGGTGATTGGGCCAATGAATTTCAGACGCAATATAATCAAAGTTCTAGCCCGTGGGTTGATCAGTTTGTCCGTGAACAGGCAAGATTTTTTCATGCTACATTTTCATATCCAGAAACCATTGAACTAGTTATTGTTTTGCATTGCCTAAATTAGGACTAGATGGAATGGAAGTACAAAATTGACCTAATTCTGGTTTTCAGCTTCCACAAGAAACAAATAATTGGATTAGTGAGTTTGCTAAAGAGCATCAGAAGGAGGTATCTGATGATCAGTGGGTGAATGAGTTCTCCAAACTGCATGTTCAGGATTGGGCAGAAGAATTCGGGCAGCAGCTTGCTGAAGGAGTTTTTGATGAAACTACTGGTGACCAATGGGCAGATAATTATGAAGAGTAAGTCTTTCATGTAACCTGATTTAAAAGACGTGAAATTCTTACTATCATGAGAATTTTTATTTTCTAATTCAGGCTTCCCAAAAGTTTTGATAATCTTTTGCATACAGTTACCTAGGTGATCAGCTTACTTCCAGACAAAAATCGAGTGCTTCAAGAGGGGTCTATGTTTTTTCCGATATGAATCCTTATGTTGGTCACCCCAACCCTTTAAAAGAAGGCCAAGAACTCTTTCGCAAGGGGCTTTTAAGTGAAGCTGTACTTGCATTGGAGGCTGAAGTTCTGAAGAATCCTGACAATGCTGAAGGCTGGAGATTTCTTGGAATTACGCATGCAGAAAATGATGATGATCAGCAGGTTAAGTACTTTCTTACCTGGAATTTTCGATCAAAATTTTTGGCTGTATATTTGTTTGTATTTCAGCTTCTTTTTTTATTTGTAAGGTCAAAAGTTTATGTTGTATTTTGATTATTTAACAGGCTATTGCATCAATGATGCGGGCACAAGAGGTTGATCCAACAAATCTCGAAGTGCTTCTTGCTCTCGGTGTCAGTTATACTAATGGCAAGTGCCATGCTTAATCCAATCATTTTCATATTCATGTTATCTGATGAAGTGCTTTACTTCCATTAGGCTGCATATTAAGTGTTACTTCATTGTTTTTCTTCGTTACAGATTAGTATGTCTAATATTTTGTCTATTTGCTAGTTTGGTGAATTTCTTTTTCTTAGATCACACTTATTTGTACGTATGTCAAGTTTCTCTGCTTGATTGTTGGCTTATGCTGGAATGACTATGTTCAAACCCATATATTTCTTAAAGGAATTGCCATAAATTTTCATCTAATTGCTCTTCATTAGGCATTAAACGGTAGTTGCTGATATAAGGTTGCATTCTACCAACTTTTTTTCATTTTTAACTGCCTTTGGGACGCTCATGAGTTGTCTTGCATCTGTTTTCTATGAAATTTAAGAGGAATCATTATTTTTCCGTCTCCCAAAACTACAAGCAGGTATTGGCAATCATGACTGAGGTCCTCAAATTGGCCATAGACCTTGTCGTGGTTATTGGAAAAATGTAGGCATAAAACCACAAATGTTCGGTTTGTCTATTCTAGGGTGGTAAATTTTTAATTTATAAACACACACTTGAGAAGTTTTTATGTGATCTCGGAGGCTTTCAAGAATACTTACAAAATTAATCTTGGAAGGCTATAAATGTAAATATGAGTAGTGACTAAAATTTCAAAAATTATTATTGTATTTTAAATTAGTGAACTGGCAAGGAAAGAGAAGTGATTCGTGTGAAAGGAGTCAAAGAAACTACCTAATCTTCACTCTACTTATTTCTCCTTATAATCCTAGGGGGCTAATTTTCATAAATAGTAAATATAGGAGTATTTAGCTATATTTTAAGAGGTGGTTGACCATTGTTTGAAATGACGTCTGAAATTTAGGATTATGTTTTCTAAATTGATGCTTTTTAGATGGCCGTGAATTGACTCTTTTTTTATTCATAAGAGGTATTCAAGATATTGATTTTAAATCTAAACCAAAAGAATTTTGTAATTCTTTCTCATTTTCTCTCTCCTGCTCCAATACTATTCAGCTATTGCTTTCCCTCATTTTTTTGGGTTTCAACCCAACAGAAATCACAATCACTAACAGCAGGGGTTGACATCCACTCAAGGTCCATTCTAGTTGTTTGACTCTTATGGTTGCTAACCATAGACCTTCTAAGGGTTGCTAACCATAGACTCTTATGGTTTTCTTTTTTGTTCTTAAATGTGAATTTATTCACATTTTAAACAAAATTCATTAAATACATTTCATAGAAGCATGTTCGCTTTGTTCTAAATAATTCTTATCTGTACAACAAGCATCCCGATTTTGGATTATGTATTTTGGAATTATAATACAAATTCAACATGCAGGATTTTCATGATTAAATTTAAGGATCATGAATGTTAAGGTGGTTGGTTTTATGAAGTTTAGAAGGGTTAAATCCCAAAATGGTCTCTCAACAATTGAGATGTGGCCAATTTCATCTCAGAATTTTTGCTGTGTTCCAATTTAGTCTCTCAACTATTGGAAATTAATCTCTATTTTTTTCTCTCAGGGACTAAATTGTGATCAATTTTGCATAGTCAAGGGACTATATTGAGATAAATTTTGTCATGATTTCTATACGAGAGACAATTTTGGATCATTTTATAATAGTCTTTGGGATAACATGGAGCATTGCAAAACTTTCGGATTAAATTTGTCACATTCGAATTGTTGGGGACTATTTTGGGATTTAATTTAATTAAAAATTATGCAAAGAAACTAAAGTCAATTAAATGTCCCTTTGGTCCAAAATAACTTGACTAAAATTATGGTTACCTTTGAAGTAGTAGTTGTTAAGGTTGCATCACCAAATTCTTCATAATTTTCCTAGAGAGAGGGAGAGTCATATTTTGAAAGATAGCTTATAGAGGGAAATCTATCAATGAGGAGATAAGTGAGACGATCTAGGAGGACACCAACAAGCTGCATTAACCAGGCAATCAAAATGTCAATTGAAAGGCAACGACAAAGCTATGATACTATGTTGGAATGGAAAGAAAAGAAAAAGACCACATATATTGACTTATCTGACTACTACGTGTGATAAGCTATGATACTATGTGTGTGTGTGTGTGTGTGTGTGTGTGTGTGTGTGTGTGTGTGTGTGTGTGTGCGCGCGCTCTCTTATTGGGGGGCACCCACTTATGCAAGTTATTAGGAAAAGTTTTGATAATCTCAAATTAGCAGGAAAGTGAAAAGTGGGGCTCATGGATCAGAGACGTGTATTGGTGTGGGTGTGTCTGTGTGTCTTTGCTCTTATTGAAAAATTTCAGTGGGGGCACTCACTTATGGAAGTTATCAGGAAAAGTTTTGATGATCTCAAATTAGCAGGAAAGTGGAAAGTGGGGCTCATGGATGGGAGACATGTATTGATTCAATTAACCGTGGATGAAGACTACATTCAGATTTTCCCTAAAAAAATATCTCAGCATTGCTGGTAAATCAATGAAGCTACTCAAGTGGTCTCCTGATTTTGACCCTAATCATGAACCTCCTACTGTACCGGTATGATTCAGTCTACCAGGCCTCACGCTGCACTTTTTTCATCATCAGGTTCTTTACTCTATTGGGGTCATACTAGGGGACCCTATGAAGCTAGATCTACTGACTTTCAACCTAACCAGACTTTCTGTGGTCAGAATACTTGTGGAAAGAGATATTACCTTACCTAATGTTACTGAAGTCTGGTTGGACACAACTCATAATGGATATTGGCAACAAATCATCATGGAGAATAGACCACCTTACTGTTCTCGTTGTAAGATGTTTGGGCATACACTTGATACATGTCATAAGTTTCATCATAATTTGAAATTTAAAGATCAAGTGAATAAGGATGGATCTAATCCCACTACTCTGAACATATCTGTTCCATATGGAGAGAAAGCTATCACAGGACAAATCTTGGATATTGCTAAAGATCAGCCACCTACCATCCCTGCTGAGAAGGTGCAAACAAATCCTTTAACCAACATCGCGGTTTCTGATGAAGAACATCATACTACAAGTACAGATGCAAAAGTGTTTATATCGCTCACTATTATTGAAGAATACTCACTTATATGCCAAGACACACGAGAGTGTTTCTTTGATTCAATCAAAGATCAGCTGGTACAATAAGCGGTTACTTCTAATGTTCAACATCCTACACATGTCCGACACACTTTAGACCAATCCACTGATCATGCGAGTCAATCTTCAGATGAAGAATGACAGGTCTATTCCAGGAGGAGGAAGAAGAAGACTGGAGGTCGACTCGAGCTTGAAAACTTATTGGATGATACTTTGGTCATTACTGGCAATGACACTCATCTTACCAATTTATTATCTGCCTCCTTTCGTAGAACTAGAGGTAGGGGCAAAGGAAAATTGGGTCGCTCTCTAGATACCTGATACTACGTTTTTTTGGCATTTTTTGTTTTTTTTTATTTAGGTCTGTTGTATTTTTCTGTATTTTCTCTTTTTTTTTAACATTTTGTATGTGATGGTTATCGTGGAGGAAGGATGCCATGCTTGGGCCCTTCCACAAAATTTTTATGTATCCTTATTTCATTTTAATATATTAGCCTTTGAGCTTTCTAAATATATATATATTACGATAATAAATAAGGGAATTTATATACAGACCATAAAATTCACATGTATTTTTATATCTAACACCCAATCTATATTTACTTGCTTAACACTCAAATCTCTAAATCATATCTAACCTTCCATTCAGTATTAAATTATTTAAAGTAAAATACATTTTCATGCATATGGTTGATATGATTTCAACACAAAAGTGTTATATAAGTAAATATTAAAGATTAAGCATTAAATTTATAAATACATAAGAATTTTTTGGTGTGTATGGAAATCCCCCTAATAATTAATTCAAATGTGCACTATAAGTAACTTGGTACATATTATAATTCTGAAGTAATAAAAGCAATATTATATTATTTTAGTTTAGTTTTCAAATTGCATACTTTTTTTCTGATATGGACGATCTGAATTTTGACCTTTCTCTGTTTTTGTATTCTGCAAATTTCAGAATTAGAGCAGGCTGAAGCTCTTAGGTATCTGTATAAATGGCTTCAAAATCACCCCAAATATAGAGATCTTGCTCCGCAAGAACAATCTAGTTCTTTTTTTCATACTGATGTAAGTGCCCAAGGAAATTTCTTTGGAAATTTTGCCATTTCTTGCTGTTACCCTTGCAAAGTAAATTGAGGTATTTAGTATATGATTCATGGTTCCTAATGCTAGTGTAGAGCAATGGTTTTTCAAGTTCACTGAGGTTTTACATTGCTTACATTTAGTGACAATATTAATTATAATTTTCTTTCCTGATACATATAGTTAAAGTGCCAAAATAGTCCTCTGATTATTTACATGGGCCATTTTAGTCTCAAGAGTCCATAAAGATGTCAAATTAGTACTTTGACTCCTTCACTATGGGCTGAAATTATCCCCAAGGAGAACTATTTTAGCCTCTCGTAAAAGAGTATGGGGAGCAAATTGATATTTGTATAAACTATGGGACTAAAATGACCCCAGAAAAGAGTGGGGGACCATTTTGACACTTTTCTCCATGTAGCAAGTGCCAGAAGGTTCTCTGTGTTTTAAAAATGTTATTAAACAATCCACATATGTGGATGTTGTTTTCCTTTCAAAAATCAATACATGTAGCAGAAGCTTTCCGATTAGAATTTCCCAAATCACTGCTATGCTGATTATATATTCAATATTATCAGATCGCTAGATTGTTCAATGAAGCAGCTCGCTTGTCACCAGAGGATGTTGATGTCCATATAGTTCTCGGTGTGATGTACAATGTCTCAAGGGAGTATGACAAAGCTATTCAATCTTTTGAAACAGCACTGAAACTCAAGCCACATGACTACTCTCTCTGGAACAAACTTGGTGCAACTCAAGCGAATAGTGTCCACAGCGAAGATGCAATATTGGCATATCAGCAGGTTTTTATTTCTTTGTATTTTGCACATTGTTGATTCCATCAGTTCAATTTTACTTGTTTAACTTTATTCTCTTATGATGCTCATCTTTCTCCTATAACTATTCATTTAAAATGGCTATCTTTTGTTTGTCATCATGTTAACTGCTTAAACCTTTCAATTATTCAATTTCATTTTGAATAATTTTCATATTTATTGTTTTGAAAATCCCAATTGAGATGCATTTTAATTTCCGATTTGCAGTTTACCTTTTTCGTTGCTTTTCACTAGTTTTTTTAAATTATAAACCTTGACCTTGTAAATTAGTAGCAAGCATTACACAATTGACTTCTTCGTTTTATTTGCTTCCGCTTTGTTGAATATCAAACCAATTTACTCAAATTGTCCTAAATTATTACTTAGTTTATCATTTTCTTGTTGTTATACGTTTCTTACTGTTTATTTAGGCGTTCTTTGGGAAAATCTGTCAGGACTGGGATAAAAGTCAAGCAAATGTTTTTAAATTCAAATATTTTTATCCTAAGAAAACAAAAATAAAATATTAAGCACTGTTTTTTCACTGCACCTTCGTAGAGTAGCAGTTAGAAATATTTACTGCAAAGCTTTGACAATTACTTGTTAAGGGATAACCTTTGATGCAATTGAAGTTTTCACCAGAAACTTTTTTTATGCTCTCCACCATGTGATAATTTTCTTCAGACAGTACTCGCAAAGCTTACTAATAATTCAACATTCAATTAATATTTTCCTATTAGAAATCTCACTTGTGTATAAACCTTGACTATTTTTGCACTTGCCTGTGGGTATCTTGTGTTCCTCTACTGTTCTAGCTGGAAAGTGGGTTGGAATTTTCTTTTTAGAACTAAACAAATGAAGATAATATAAAAACCATTCCTTTGATAAAGCCCTGTTTGCCGATTAACGTTCAAGGGAAGAAATCCAAATTGAGACTTTTATATCTTATGCTTCCACCTTTTGGATAATTTTTTTTTCCATTTTAAACAGGCTTTATAATTGATGAAGGTGCACATATAGCAAATTAGATATATTTATGATATGCTATGCTACATTGAGCACATTGTACAAATGGTGTAGCTGTAGAACTCTGTTATGAGAACGCTAACTCTGATTAAACTGTTAAGTAAATTTGTGAATTTTTTTTAATGTGTTTCTGCTAATTTTATTGACTTTCTCTTTCTTCCTCCCACCCTTTATTTTTTGTTTAGGCACTTGACTTGAAACCTAACTATGTTCGTGCTTGGGCTAATATGGGCATCAGTTTTGCCAATCAGGTTTGTTTCTTATAGTTAATAAGTACTTTTTTTATTTTTGTACTTTTTGTTATTTTGTATTTTTTAAGCATCTTTTCTTTTTCTATTTTAGTTTTGCCAACTATTTTAGTTTTGCCAATTATGTTTTTTTTTTTTCCGTTGTCATTATCAACTACTCCAACACTATCATTTTTTGTTTTCATTCCTGTTAAGGGTTTCATTTATTGTTAATTGAAATTTAGCTATATCCTATTAAAATGTCTTGCTAAATTGACTTAAACTTTATTGTTTCCTACTTTTTCATGTCCGTCCCCAGCCCCATAATGTGCGATAGTGCTAATGTCGCTGCTGTATACACTCCTCTCTGCTCTGCCTGCCCAAACCAGTCTCATTTTCTTTCTAAAATCTAAATTTTAATAGATGTTCTCTTTTTTCATTAATCTCTTTAGTTTGTGTACACATCTTCTGTCTCTTCTAATACTAGAAGTCTAGAAATGAAATATTTACGTGAACTTTTTGCCCAATTCTCCTGCCACCAGGCATCTCAAAAAGGATTAGTTTGGTTTCTCTTGATAATCATATTTATCTGCATATTACTGCTATGTTTCCTCATTTTCTTTTGCTATTATTTTAGCCCACGCTTCATCAATTTAATTCCCTTTGATATCTACTATTCTTTTATACATCTTACAGAGTTTTAACAGCTGGTGTCTGATTGTAGCTAGTCTCACCTAATTTTGTACTAGTTGTCTAGAACTTTTGCCTCCTTCCTCTCAATTTTCCTGATGTAGCTCCGCTTTACTATATGAAACTTCCACTATATTATATGTAGATATTTAAATTTGCTTGCTCTTTGAATGAAAAATTCATAAAACCAACCCCATATATTTTAAAAAAGTTGTAAATCTTTCCTCATTCCCATCACATTCTTGATTAAAGGTTTATGTTTCGGCAAATCGAAAAATAAGTTTGGCAGAGTTTCTTAAATTCACATCACATTTTTATAAAAGATTTTTGTTTCAGGAAGATTGAAATTATATGATAAGAAGCTGATGGACCCCTAGAATTTTGACGTTGTAGCAGTGTGCTTTATCACAGTCCCCACCATTTAATCCTGTATATTTTTGTTTTCATATTTTCTTTAATCTTTACAATAGTTTTGTGTCAATGATTCTTTGTTAAAGTAAAAACATGCCAAGCATCACTTCAATCACCTTCTTGATGTATTTATGTTTCAATAAAACTGAAAATAATGGAAGTTGGCATATCTACTTTAATCTGCAACATTCTTGATAAAATATTTCTGTTTCAGCAAGGCTGAAATTTTATGATAAGAAGCTGATTGATCTTTAAAATATTGGCCTTCTAGCTGTTTTCTTTTTTATTTATGAAAGACCAACCGTTTAGTATTTTGTAATTTGGCTGTCATTTTTTTATTTTGATCTTTACAATAGTTTGTGTCAATGATTCTTTGTTCTATTTATTACAAGGTTGCCAAGCATCAGTTGAACGCCCCTCAATTATGAGATGGTGGATTAATACTAGGGACATCATTTGGCTAACAGTAATGGAGATTTTTGGAAGCTGAGAAAATAATACACAAATTTTTGCCTGCAACTCTAAAGAACTGGCAAATCAAAATCAATTAACTTGAGTTTATTTGCATAGAGTTTCAAGCTAGTTAGCTTGAAATCCAGTTTTAGTGAATTTTGAGTTTGCAGTTGGTTGCTCAAAATTATAGTATATTTATTTATATTTGATACATAGTATGAATGATTTACAAATTGGTTCTCTGGTATGTAGTTTTGCAGTGTTTACTAGTGACTATTTTGCTCAACAATTCTCAACATTTCCCACCAACCAAATTTTTATTTGTGTTTGAGTCTATGATACCGGAGTTAACCCAAATCACAATATAATAGAAATATTATTGCTGAATTCAAATATAGTTACAACGACGACACTTCAATAGGAAATAAATGATAACAAACATAAAAAGGGACAAGCAAGCACCCCTAAAGTGTGTCCCAGGGTGGTGGAGGTCAGCTAGGTGAATCGGGATGGTTGACGAGGGTGGCGACAGCAAAGAAAGGCTGACGACAGCGAGGGGGGAAGTGCAGAAATGCAAGGACAGCAGGTATACTGTGCTGTCCCGGGTGATGGCAGTGAAAAGTGGGGGTGGATAGTGAGGGGACAGCAGGACAGAGGTGTTTCCTGGCTGCCCTGAGTGGCAGCGGCACAATGAGAAGGCTGGGACGGTAGGGAGGAGGTGTAGTTTGGGCGACAACAATGCTGCAAGATAGGGGAAGGTGACTGGTAGGCAGAAAACTGCAGAAAACAGCAACCCGAGAGCTGTTGTTGGCAGATGCAGTGAAGTATGTTGGCAAGAGCGACGTGGGTGGCTGCAAAAGGAAAAAGGGAGAAAGAAAATCACCACCTCGAGAGATGCATACAACTAGAGATACTACCCTTGAAAGGAGAACGGACGTCGGCAGCTGTCTTGACAAAAATCTGAAAGAAAGATGCAAAACTAACCTAAACTTAGAAAACATGCATTTAAATAGACTCCAAGCAGGTGGGAAATAGAAAAACAAAGAAGCAATGAGCGACAAATCCCAACTCTTAGTAGTTGAGAATCAAGAAAGGACTGGTTGGCGTGCCATGAGCAGCAACTCCTGGCTCTAAGAAAAGCATGGAAGGCTGGAATCAGGGAAGTAGAGAAAGGCGGAGGCGTGAATAGCAAATCCCGCATCTAAGAAGGCCGACCATTGGTACGTTTGGGTCGGGCCGGGTCTTGACAAAAGTAGTATCAGAGCTTAAGGTTAAGATTAATTAATTAAATCTTGATGAAAGAACGAATAGGATAATTATAAGAAAATTTTAATAATAAAAAAATTTAAGTTAACACAAATTAATAATTATTATATAGTGTTACACCTGAAATCATTAAAGAAGAGAATCTGAGAGAAAATGAAGAAGTACAACCTACTATAAATGTTAACGTAAATGTTTTGACTCAAATGATGGCGTTAAGGGGTCCAAATCGCTGCTATCGGTGGTGATACTGTTGTTGTAGATAAGTACTTAAAGATATTTCAGGATCTGCATCTACCTTTGTTCAAGGGAACCAAAGACCCGATTGAAGCGAAGAACTGGCTGATGAGGATAGAGAAGATACTAGATAGCATGGCTTGTCCGAATGAAGGAAGAGTACCGTTGGCGACGTTTGTGCTGGATGGAGAAGCGAAAGATGGTGGCGTGGGCAGCATTAGGACGAGCTAGGGGATATATCTAACATGATGGCTAGTTGGGAGGAATTCATGGAGCTCTTCAGAGAATGGTTTATATCCCTATCCGCTCAAAGATAGATGCAGGTAAAGTTCATCGAGTTGAGGCAAGGAGAGAAGACAATCATGCAGTATGAAGCTGAATTCACTGCACTGTCGAGGTATGCACCACAATTGATCTCTATTGCAGAAGAAAAGTGCTACAGATTCCTTTCGGAACTAAAGGATTCGATCAGACAACCATTGGTACGTTTGGGGATCGATGCATATTCGATATTAGTAGAACGAGCTAGAAGAGTAGAGATCAACTATCAGCTTACTCGGAAGCGTAAGGAGATGCACAAGCGGAAGACTACAAAAGAACATGTTCTCTCAGAAGGATCCAATGAGAAGAAGTTCAAGAATAATTTGGGTGGAGTTAACTGAGTTACAGCTCAGGTTACTGGAGTTACTTGTGCAAAATGCGGAAGACAACATAAAGGTGAATGCTTGATGGGCTCTAACACTTGTTATTTGTGTCGTCAGTCTAGTTATATAACAGGGTATTGTTCTTCTCTTGGCCAGAAGAGTATTGAAGGTCAGAAATCGGGTGGGGCTCATTCACAGTAGTCTGCAGGCGGGTAGAAAAAGATAAAGTCTATAGCTTCAGCTCCGACTTAAGGTAAACCAAGACAACCTATTTGATCTAGAGTATATTACCTTACTCATGGTGATCCTAAAGAACTTATTGTTGTTGATGTTAATGAAGTCTGATGAGTTTGGCCTATTTTTTAATTATTCTCTTGTTTCAGTATTGTTATTTGAAGTATAGTTGAGTCGCCTTGTATCGAGTATTTACCTTTATAGTGATTACTTTTTATCTTATCGAATGACCCTAGTTTCATGAATAGCTAATATTGATTTGCTTAAGGTCCGTTTATAAAATTTTGAGGACTAAATTTTTGTAAGTGGGAAGATTATAATAATTATGTTGCATGGATGGAGAGAAAACAAATAACCAAGAGGAAAAGATGGTTGAGTAATTAAACAGAGAAGACTAAGTGAGGATTCGGGCAGCTGAACGGAGGGAGAGGAAGTAAGGGGTTCGGAAGCCTAAGAGGTGACTTCGCCTTATAAATCTACGCATGAGACGGGAGCTCTCGGGCATGTAGTAAGAATAGAGGAATGAAGGAGAGGAGTTGATAGTTTTTCTTACCCAGGATACGACGCCATGTGGGAAGAAGAGGATCGTTGCTTTTCTTTGTTGTGTCAAATGGCGTAGGAAGGAGGACGGGAAGGTGACGACCGAGAAAGAAGAGGAGCTCGTGAGTTGAGGGAGCCGAAGCATTGACCGCGAGTGCTTGTACCTTTAACTCGAAGAAGTATGAAGGGGAAGAGAGGCTCTGTCGAGACGAAAAAGGGCAGGCGCTCACGTGCGATCAAAGGAGGAAGGAAACCATTCGCGTGGATTAGGACTGACCGAGGTAATTTATGGATTTAATAATAAAAATAATATTATATATATATATTGAAAAATTTTTAATTAAGTCGGATTACATAAAGTAAGATATGAAAAATTTTATACAGAATAATGAAATGATTTATAAATAACAAAAAGTAATAATTTATCTAATATATTTATGGTAGGTTTTTAATTAGTCAATGTCAAGGCAAATAACAAATTAATCGTCATCTAGGTGAGCACTCGTACTTTTAATCTATGATAATATTTTGATTTTTTCTCGATTTTTATACATTAGTAGATAATGATATTTGCACAAACTTTTTTTGATTTATATATATTTTTTATTGGTCATATTGTTAGGAATGCTTGAAGTTATTTAATATCATGCATTTATATATATGTTATAT